>NW_027660738.1:80000-172065 GCF_963280865.1 Gymnoscopelus braueri | reverse complement strand
AAAGACTATGACTAAAACTAAATAAAAATGTGCTGTTAAAATCAACTCTGGTGAGTGCCAGATCATAAATGTAACTAGACGCGACGCAATTCTGGGAAATTGCAAAGTGTGGTTGCGCCGTCGCCGGTCGCAGGTTGCCGCCTCCGGACTTGAGGCATATGCTTGGAGAAATACCATCGGAGGCCGCGCGACATGCCATTCGAATTTGGTGCTGCTTGGATCCTGTGTTCGTGATACATGGCGTTTTGATTTGAAGAAATAGGCCCCTCCCACTACAATAAATAAGCCCCTCCCACAAATGTAGCGGGCCAATGACATCGTCATGTCACTCCTGAGATCACCTGCTTTTCAATTTGAGAGGAGTGATCCCGCCAAAAAACATGTTTTTGCATCAAACGGTTACGTTTTGCACAGTTGTGGCGCCCCCTATGGGTCAAAGTGGAAATGCTTTTGGGGATTCGTTGAGTAAACCACCCTCGACATGTGATTCAAATTTGGGATCGATTGGACGTTTCGTTCGTGATTTTTGGCATTTTTGGTAAAACGGGCTCCTCCCACTAACTTTGGAAGCCAATTACGGACGAACGGTAAGGACTATCAAAATGCCGTTTGGAGATGTTTATCGCATGGGTCCATAGGTCACGTGTACCGATTTTTGTTAAATTTGGACAAAATATATGGGAGGAGGAGCTAAAAGTGTGTTTTGAAGAAAATTCAAAATGGCGGAAAATCTATCCTGACGCAAATGGGCGTGGCCTATATGGGGAGATGCGTCATGACCCAAGGAATCTAGGGAAAAAGATTTTGATTTTACGACCTACGGTTCAAGAGTTATAGGCCAAAACGTAAAGGGGGCTGTTATAGCGCCACCATGTGGCCGATTAGTGTAATTATTATATCAATAATTTCGGACTAAATTAGGAACCTCCCCTCCAAATCTGGTAACTCTAGCTCTTACGGTTTCTGAGAAAAAAATACTTGAATTTGAGTTTTTGCACTTTTCCATTAAAGTGGATGGGGAAATTTAATGCACTAATAAATCAATATCAATAAAACTATGCAACCAATCTCTTAGCCTTATACAAGCACACGATTCCCGGTGAGGCCGGTCATTTTGACATATGGCACTAAATTGGGAAAAATAAACTGTGGGAGGAGAGACGATCTAAACTATTGTTTATCTACAAGAATAATAACTAGACGCGTCGCAATTCAGGGCAATTGCAAAGTGTGGTTGCGCCGACGCCGGTCGCGGGTCGCGGCCGCCGGGACTCGAGCAATACGCCTGGAGGAATACCGTCGGAGGCTGCGCCAATTACATTGTCACGTCACTCCTGAGATCGCTTGCGTTTCATTTTGAGAGGATTGATCCCCCCCAAAATCATGTTTTTGCATCAAACGGTCACATTTTGCCTATTTGTGGCGCCCCCTATGGATCAAAGTGGAAATGCTTTTGGAGATTTGTTGAGTAAACCACCATTGACATGTGATTCAAATTTGGGATTGATTGGACGTTTTGTTCGTGATTTTTGGTCTTTTTTGTAAAAAAAAACTGTGGGAGGAGATGCGGTCTAAAGTTTTTCAGTTTCTCTATAACAATAGTTTGGTTGCCCTGTTAGGGCAACCACACTAATAAGGACTGTGGCGCCCCCTATGGATCAAAGTGGAAATGCTTTGGGGGATTTGTTGAGTAAACCACCCTCGACATGTGATTTAAATTTGGGATTGACCGGACGTTTCGTTCGTGATTTGTGGGCTTTTTTGTAAAACGGGCCCCTCCCGCTAACTTCGGAAGCCATTTACGGACGAACGGTAAGGTCTATCAAAATGCCGTTTGGATATCTTTATCGCATGGGTCCATAGATCACGTGTACCGATTTGTGTGAGATTTGGACAAAATTTGAAGGAAAAGGAGCAATAAGTGTGTTTTGAAGAAAATTCAAAATGGCGGAAAATATATCCTGACGCAAATGGGCGTGGCCTATATGGGGAGCTGCGTCATGACCCAAGGAATCTAAGGCAAAAAATATTTTTATTCTAAGACCTACGGTTCAAGAGTTATAGGCCAAAACGTAAAGTGGACTGTTATAGCGCCACCATGAGGCCAAATGGTTTGATTATTTTTTAAATAATTTCGGACTAAATTATGAACCTCCCCTTCAAATCTGGTATCTCTAGCTCTTACGGTTTCTGAGAAAAAAATACTTGAAATCTAGTTTTTTAATTTTCCCATTTTCCGTTGAAGTGGATGGGGAAATGTAATTCACTAATAAAATAATATCAATTAAACTATTTAACCAATCTCTTAGCAAAATACAAGCGCACGATTCCAGGTCAAGACGGTCATTTTGAGATATGGCACAACATTGGGGGATAAAAACTGTGGGAGGAGATGCGGTCTAAAGTTTTTCAGTTTCTCTATAACAATAGTTTGGTTGCCCTGTTAGGGCAACCACACTAATAAGGACTGTGGCGCCCCCTATGGATCAAAGTGGAAATGCTTTGGGGGATTTGTTGAGTAAACCACCCTCGACATGTGATTTAAATTTGGGATTGACCGGACGTTTCGTTCGTGATTTGTGGGCTTTTTTGTAAAACGGGCCCCTCCCGCTAACTTCGGAAGCCATTTACGGACGAACGGTAAGGTCTATCAAAATGCCGTTTGGATATCTTTATCGCATGGGTCCATAGATCACGTGTACCGATTTGTGTGAGATTTGGACAAAATTTGAAGGAAAAGGAGCAATAAGTGTGTTTTGAAGAAAATTCAAAATGGCGGACAATATATCCTGACGCAAATGGGCGTGGCCTATATGGGGAGCTGCGTCATGACCCAAGGAATCTAAGGCAAAAAATATTTTTATTCTATGACCTACGGTTCAAGAGTTATAGGCCAAAACGTAAAGTGGACTGTTATAGCGCCACCATGAGGCCAAATGGTTTGATTATTTTTTAAATAATTTCGGACTAAATTATGAACCTCCCCTTCAAATCTGGTATCTCTAGCTCTTACGGTTTCTGAGAAAAAAATACTTGAAATCTAGTTTTTTAATTTTCCCATTTTCCGTTGAAGTGGATGGGGAAATGTAATTCACTAATAAAATAATATCAATTAAACTATTTAACCAATCTCTTAGCAAAATACAAGCGCACGATTCCAGGTCAAGACGGTCATTTTGAGATATGGCACAACATTGGGGGATAAAAACTGTGGGAGGAGATGCGGTCTAAAGTTTTTCAGTTTCTCTATAACAATAGTTTGGTTGCCCTGTTAGGGCAACCACACTAATAAGGACTGTGGCGCCCCCTATGGATCAAAGTGGAAATGCTTTGGGGGATTTGTTGAGTAAACCACCCTCGACATGTGATTTAAATTTGGGATTGACCGGACGTTTCGTTCGTGATTTGTGGGCTTTTTTGTAAAACGGGCCCCTCCCGCTAACTTCGGAAGCCATTTACGGACGAACGGTAAGGTCTATCAAAATGCCGTTTGGATATCTTTATCGCATGGGTCCATAGATCACGTGTACCGATTTGTGTGAGATTTGGACAAAATTTGAAGGAAAAGGAGCAATAAGTGTGTTTTGAAGAAAATTCAAAATGGCGGACAATATATCCTGACGCAAATGGGCGTGGCCTATATGGGGAGCTGCGTCATGACCCAAGGAATCTAAGGCAAAAAATATTTTTATTCTATGACCTACGGTTCAAGAGTTATAGGCCAAAACGTAAAGTGGACTGTTATAGCGCCACCATGAGGCCAAATGGTTTGATTATTTTTTAAATAATTTCGGACTAAATTATGAACCTCCCCTTCAAATCTGGTATCTCTAGCTCTTACGGTTTCTGAGAAAAAAATACTTGAAATCTAGTTTTTTAATTTTCCCATTTTCCGTTGAAGTGGATGGGGAAATGTAATTCACTAATAAAATAATATCAATTAAACTATTTAACCAATCTCTTAGCAAAATACAAGCGCACGATTCCAGGTCAAGACGGTCATTTTGAGATATGGCACAACATTGGGGGATAAAAACTGTGGGAGGAGATGCGGTCTAAAGTTTTTCAGTTTCTCTATAACAATAGTTTGGTTGCCCTGTTAGGGCAACCACACTAATAAGGACTGTGGCGCCCCCTATGGATCAAAGTGGAAATGCTTTGGGGGATTTGTTGAGTAAACCACCCTCGACATGTGATTTAAATTTGGGATTGACCGGACGTTTCGTTCGTGATTTGTGGGCTTTTTTGTAAAACGGGCCCCTCCCGCTAACTTCGGAAGCCATTTACGGACGAACGGTAAGGTCTATCAAAATGCCGTTTGGATATCTTTATCGCATGGGTCCATAGATCACGTGTACCGATTTGTGTGAGATTTGGACAAAATTTGAAGGAAAAGGAGCAATAAGTGTGTTTTGAAGAAAATTCAAAATGGCGGACAATATATCCTGACGCAAATGGGCGTGGCCTATATGGGGAGCTGCGTCATGACCCAAGGAATCTAAGGCAAAAAATATTTTTATTCTATGACCTACGGTTCAAGAGTTATAGGCCAAAACGTAAAGTGGACTGTTATAGCGCCACCATGAGGCCAAATGGTTTGATTATTTTTTAAATAATTTCGGACTAAATTATGAACCTCCCCTTCAAATCTGGTATCTCTAGCTCTTACGGTTTCTGAGAAAAAAATACTTGAAATCTAGTTTTTTAATTTTCCCATTTTCCGTTGAAGTGGATGGGGAAATGTAATTCACTAATAAAATAATATCAATTAAACTATTTAACCAATCTCTTAGCAAAATACAAGCGCACGATTCCAGGTCAAGACGGTCATTTTGAGATATGGCACAACATTGGGGGATAAAAACTGTGGGAGGAGATGCGGTCTAAAGTTTTTCAGTTTCTCTATAACAATAGTTTGGTTGCCCTGTTAGGGCAACCACACTAATAAGGACTGTGGCGCCCCCTATGGATCAAAGTGGAAATGCTTTGGGGGATTTGTTGAGTAAACCACCCTCGACATGTGATTTAAATTTGGGATTGACCGGACGTTTCGTTCGTGATTTGTGGGCTTTTTTGTAAAACGGGCCCCTCCCGCTAACTTCGGAAGCCATTTACGGACGAACGGTAAGGTCTATCAAAATGCCGTTTGGATATCTTTATCGCATGGGTCCATAGATCACGTGTACCGATTTGTGTGAGATTTGGACAAAATTTGAAGGAAAAGGAGCAATAAGTGTGTTTTGAAGAAAATTCAAAATGGCGGACAATATATCCTGACGCAAATGGGCGTGGCCTATATGGGGAGCTGCGTCATGACCCAAGGAATCTAAGGCAAAAAATATTTTTATTCTATGACCTACGGTTCAAGAGTTATAGGCCAAAACGTAAAGTGGACTGTTATAGCGCCACCATGAGGCCAAATGGTTTGATTATTTTTTAAATAATTTCGGACTAAATTATGAACCTCCCCTTCAAATCTGGTATCTCTAGCTCTTACGGTTTCTGAGAAAAAAATACTTGAAATCTAGTTTTTTAATTTTCCCATTTTCCGTTGAAGTGGATGGGGAAATGTAATTCACTAATAAAATAATATCAATTAAACTATTTAACCAATCTCTTAGCAAAATACAAGCGCACGATTCCAGGTCAAGACGGTCATTTTGAGATATGGCACAACATTGGGGGATAAAAACTGTGGGAGGAGATGCGGTCTAAAGTTTTTCAGTTTCTCTATAACAATAGTTTGGTTGCCCTGTTAGGGCAACCACACTAATAAGGACTGTGGCGCCCCCTATGGATCAAAGTGGAAATGCTTTGGGGGATTTGTTGAGTAAACCACCCTCGACATGTGATTTAAATTTGGGATTGACCGGACGTTTCGTTCGTGATTTGTGGGCTTTTTTGTAAAACGGGCCCCTCCCGCTAACTTCGGAAGCCATTTACGGACGAACGGTAAGGTCTATCAAAATGCCGTTTGGATATCTTTATCGCATGGGTCCATAGATCACGTGTACCGATTTGTGTGAGATTTGGACAAAATTTGAAGGAAAAGGAGCAATAAGTGTGTTTTGAAGAAAATTCAAAATGGCGGACAATATATCCTGACGCAAATGGGCGTGGCCTATATGGGGAGCTGCGTCATGACCCAAGGAATCTAAGGCAAAAAATATTTTTATTCTATGACCTACGGTTCAAGAGTTATAGGCCAAAACGTAAAGTGGACTGTTATAGCGCCACCATGAGGCCAAATGGTTTGATTATTTTTTTAATAATTTCGGACTAAATTATGAACCTCCCCTTCAAATCTGGTATCTCTAGCTCTTACGGTTTCTGAGAAAAAAATACTTGAAATCTAGTTTTTTAATTTTCCCATTTTCCGTTGAAGTGGATGGGGAAATGTAATTCACTAATAAAATAATATCAATTAAACTATTTAACCAATCTCTTAGCAAAATACAAGCGCACGATTCCAGGTCAAGACGGTCATTTTGAGATATGGCACAACATTGGGGGATAAAAACTGTGGGAGGAGATGCGGTCTAAAGTTTTTCAGTTTCTCTATAACAATAGTTTGGTTGCCCTGTTAGGGCAACCACACTAATAAGGACTGTGGCGCCCCCTATGGATCAAAGTGGAAATGCTTTGGGGGATTTGTTGAGTAAACCACCCTCGACATGTGATTTAAATTTGGGATTGACCGGACGTTTCGTTCGTGATTTGTGGGCTTTTTTGTAAAACGGGCCCCTCCCGCTAACTTCGGAAGCCATTTACGGACGAACGGTAAGGTCTATCAAAATGCCGTTTGGATATCTTTATCGCATGGGTCCATAGATCACGTGTACCGATTTGTGTGAGATTTGGACAAAATTTGAAGGAAAAGGAGCAATAAGTGTGTTTTGAAGAAAATTCAAAATGGCGGACAATATATCCTGACGCAAATGGGCGTGGCCTATATGGGGAGCTGCGTCATGACCCAAGGAATCTAAGGCAAAAAATATTTTTATTCTATGACCTACGGTTCAAGAGTTATAGGCCAAAACGTAAAGTGGACTGTTATAGCGCCACCATGAGGCCAAATGGTTTGATTATTTTTTAAATAATTTCGGACTAAATTATGAACCTCCCCTTCAAATCTGGTATCTCTAGCTCTTACGGTTTCTGAGAAAAAAATACTTGAAATCTAGTTTTTTAATTTTCCCATTTTCCGTTGAAGTGGATGGGGAAATGTAATTCACTAATAAAATAATATCAATTAAACTATTTAACCAATCTCTTAGCAAAATACAAGCGCACGATTCCAGGTCAAGACGGTCATTTTGAGATATGGCACAACATTGGGGGATAAAAACTGTGGGAGGAGATGCGGTCTAAAGTTTTTCAGTTTCTCTATAACAATAGTTTGGTTGCCCTGTTAGGGCAACCACACTAATAAGGACTGTGGCGCCCCCTATGGATCAAAGTGGAAATGCTTTGGGGGATTTGTTGAGTAAACCACCCTCGACATGTGATTTAAATTTGGGATTGACCGGACGTTTCGTTCGTGATTTGTGGGCTTTTTTGTAAAACGGGCCCCTCCCGCTAACTTCGGAAGCCATTTACGGACGAACGGTAAGGTCTATCAAAATGCCGTTTGGATATCTTTATCGCATGGGTCCATAGATCACGTGTACCGATTTGTGTGAGATTTGGACAAAATTTGAAGGAAAAGGAGCAATAAGTGTGTTTTGAAGAAAATTCAAAATGGCGGACAATATATCCTGACGCAAATGGGCGTGGCCTATATGGGGAGCTGCGTCATGACCCAAGGAATCTAAGGCAAAAAATATTTTTATTCTATGACCTACGGTTCAAGAGTTATAGGCCAAAACGTAAAGTGGACTGTTATAGCGCCACCATGAGGCCAAATGGTTTGATTATTTTTTAAATAATTTCGGACTAAATTATGAACCTCCCCTTCAAATCTGGTATCTCTAGCTCTTACGGTTTCTGAGAAAAAAATACTTGAAATCTAGTTTTTTAATTTTCCCATTTTCCGTTGAAGTGGATGGGGAAATGTAATTCACTAATAAAATAATATCAATTAAACTATTTAACCAATCTCTTAGCAAAATACAAGCGCACGATTCCAGGTCAAGACGGTCATTTTGAGATATGGCACAACATTGGGGGATAAAAACTGTGGGAGGAGATGCGGTCTAAAGTTTTTCAGTTTCTCTATAACAATAGTTTGGTTGCCCTGTTAGGGCAACCACACTAATAAGGACTGTGGCGCCCCCTATGGATCAAAGTGGAAATGCTTTGGGGGATTTGTTGAGTAAACCACCCTCGACATGTGATTTAAATTTGGGATTGACCGGACGTTTCGTTCGTGATTTGTGGGCTTTTTTGTAAAACGGGCCCCTCCCGCTAACTTCGGAAGCCATTTACGGACGAACGGTAAGGTCTATCAAAATGCCGTTTGGATATCTTTATCGCATGGGTCCATAGATCACGTGTACCGATTTGTGTGAGATTTGGACAAAATTTGAAGGAAAAGGAGCAATAAGTGTGTTTTGAAGAAAATTCAAAATGGCGGACAATATATCCTGACGCAAATGGGCGTGGCCTATATGGGGAGCTGCGTCATGACCCAAGGAATCTAAGGCAAAAAATATTTTTATTCTATGACCTACGGTTCAAGAGTTATAGGCCAAAACGTAAAGTGGACTGTTATAGCGCCACCATGAGGCCAAATGGTTTGATTATTTTTTAAATAATTTCGGACTAAATTATGAACCTCCCCTTCAAATCTGGTATCTCTAGCTCTTACGGTTTCTGAGAAAAAAATACTTGAAATCTAGTTTTTTAATTTTCCCATTTTCCGTTGAAGTGGATGGGGAAATGTAATTCACTAATAAAATAATATCAATTAAACTATTTAACCAATCTCTTAGCAAAATACAAGCGCACGATTCCAGGTCAAGACGGTCATTTTGAGATATGGCACAACATTGGGGGATAAAAACTGTGGGAGGAGATGCGGTCTAAAGTTTTTCAGTTTCTCTATAACAATAGTTTGGTTGCCCTGTTAGGGCAACCACACTAATAAGGACTGTGGCGCCCCCTATGGATCAAAGTGGAAATGCTTTGGGGGATTTGTTGAGTAAACCACCCTCGACATGTGATTTAAATTTGGGATTGACCGGACGTTTCGTTCGTGATTTGTGGGCTTTTTTGTAAAACGGGCCCCTCCCGCTAACTTCGGAAGCCATTTACGGACGAACGGTAAGGTCTATCAAAATGCCGTTTGGATATCTTTATCGCATGGGTCCATAGATCACGTGTACCGATTTGTGTGAGATTTGGACAAAATTTGAAGGAAAAGGAGCAATAAGTGTGTTTTGAAGAAAATTCAAAATGGCGGACAATATATCCTGACGCAAATGGGCGTGGCCTATATGGGGAGCTGCGTCATGACCCAAGGAATCTAAGGCAAAAAATATTTTTATTCTATGACCTACGGTTCAAGAGTTATAGGCCAAAACGTAAAGTGGACTGTTATAGCGCCACCATGAGGCCAAATGGTTTGATTATTTTTTAAATAATTTCGGACTAAATTATGAACCTCCCCTTCAAATCTGGTATCTCTAGCTCTTACGGTTTCTGAGAAAAAAATACTTGAAATCTAGTTTTTTAATTTTCCCATTTTCCGTTGAAGTGGATGGGGAAATGTAATTCACTAATAAAATAATATCAATTAAACTATTTAACCAATCTCTTAGCAAAATACAAGCGCACGATTCCAGGTCAAGACGGTCATTTTGAGATATGGCACAACATTGGGGGATAAAAACTGTGGGAGGAGATGCGGTCTAAAGTTTTTCAGTTTCTCTATAACAATAGTTTGGTTGCCCTGTTAGGGCAACCACACTAATAAGGACTGTGGCGCCCCCTATGGATCAAAGTGGAAATGCTTTGGGGGATTTGTTGAGTAAACCACCCTCGACATGTGATTTAAATTTGGGATTGACCGGACGTTTCGTTCGTGATTTGTGGGCTTTTTTGTAAAACGGGCCCCTCCCGCTAACTTCGGAAGCCATTTACGGACGAACGGTAAGGTCTATCAAAATGCCGTTTGGATATCTTTATCGCATGGGTCCATAGATCACGTGTACCGATTTGTGTGAGATTTGGACAAAATTTGAAGGAAAAGGAGCAATAAGTGTGTTTTGAAGAAAATTCAAAATGGCGGACAATATATCCTGACGCAAATGGGCGTGGCCTATATGGGGAGCTGCGTCATGACCCAAGGAATCTAAGGCAAAAAATATTTTTATTCTATGACCTACGGTTCAAGAGTTATAGGCCAAAACGTAAAGTGGACTGTTATAGCGCCACCATGAGGCCAAATGGTTTGATTATTTTTTAAATAATTTCGGACTAAATTATGAACCTCCCCTTCAAATCTGGTATCTCTAGCTCTTACGGTTTCTGAGAAAAAAATACTTGAAATCTAGTTTTTTAATTTTCCCATTTTCCGTTGAAGTGGATGGGGAAATGTAATTCACTAATAAAATAATATCAATTAAACTATTTAACCAATCTCTTAGCAAAATACAAGCGCACGATTCCAGGTCAAGACGGTCATTTTGAGATATGGCACAACATTGGGGGATAAAAACTGTGGGAGGAGATGCGGTCTAAAGTTTTTCAGTTTCTCTATAACAATAGTTTGGTTGCCCTGTTAGGGCAACCACACTAATAAGGACTGTGGCGCCCCCTATGGATCAAAGTGGAAATGCTTTGGGGGATTTGTTGAGTAAACCACCCTCGACATGTGATTTAAATTTGGGATTGACCGGACGTTTCGTTCGTGATTTGTGGGCTTTTTTGTAAAACGGGCCCCTCCCGCTAACTTCGGAAGCCATTTACGGACGAACGGTAAGGTCTATCAAAATGCCGTTTGGATATCTTTATCGCATGGGTCCATAGATCACGTGTACCGATTTGTGTGAGATTTGGACAAAATTTGAAGGAAAAGGAGCAATAAGTGTGTTTTGAAGAAAATTCAAAATGGCGGACAATATATCCTGACGCAAATGGGCGTGGCCTATATGGGGAGCTGCGTCATGACCCAAGGAATCTAAGGCAAAAAATATTTTTATTCTATGACCTACGGTTCAAGAGTTATAGGCCAAAACGTAAAGTGGACTGTTATAGCGCCACCATGAGGCCAAATGGTTTGATTATTTTTTAAATAATTTCGGACTAAATTATGAACCTCCCCTTCAAATCTGGTATCTCTAGCTCTTACGGTTTCTGAGAAAAAAATACTTGAAATCTAGTTTTTTAATTTTCCCATTTTCCGTTGAAGTGGATGGGGAAATGTAATTCACTAATAAAATAATATCAATTAAACTATTTAACCAATCTCTTAGCAAAATACAAGCGCACGATTCCAGGTCAAGACGGTCATTTTGAGATATGGCACAACATTGGGGGATAAAAACTGTGGGAGGAGATGCGGTCTAAAGTTTTTCAGTTTCTCTATAACAATAGTTTGGTTGCCCTGTTAGGGCAACCACACTAATAAGGACTGTGGCGCCCCCTATGGATCAAAGTGGAAATGCTTTGGGGGATTTGTTGAGTAAACCACCCTCGACATGTGATTTAAATTTGGGATTGACCGGACGTTTCGTTCGTGATTTGTGGGCTTTTTTGTAAAACGGGCCCCTCCCGCTAACTTCGGAAGCCATTTACGGACGAACGGTAAGGTCTATCAAAATGCCGTTTGGATATCTTTATCGCATGGGTCCATAGATCACGTGTACCGATTTGTGTGAGATTTGGACAAAATTTGAAGGAAAAGGAGCAATAAGTGTGTTTTGAAGAAAATTCAAAATGGCGGACAATATATCCTGACGCAAATGGGCGTGGCCTATATGGGGAGCTGCGTCATGACCCAAGGAATCTAAGGCAAAAAATATTTTTATTCTATGACCTACGGTTCAAGAGTTATAGGCCAAAACGTAAAGTGGACTGTTATAGCGCCACCATGAGGCCAAATGGTTTGATTATTTTTTAAATAATTTCGGACTAAATTATGAACCTCCCCTTCAAATCTGGTATCTCTAGCTCTTACGGTTTCTGAGAAAAAAATACTTGAAATCTAGTTTTTTAATTTTCCCATTTTCCGTTGAAGTGGATGGGGAAATGTAATTCACTAATAAAATAATATCAATTAAACTATTTAACCAATCTCTTAGCAAAATACAAGCGCACGATTCCAGGTCAAGACGGTCATTTTGAGATATGGCACAACATTGGGGGATAAAAACTGTGGGAGGAGATGCGGTCTAAAGTTTTTCAGTTTCTCTATAACAATAGTTTGGTTGCCCTGTTAGGGCAACCACACTAATAAGGACTGTGGCGCCCCCTATGGATCAAAGTGGAAATGCTTTGGGGGATTTGTTGAGTAAACCACCCTCGACATGTGATTTAAATTTGGGATTGACCGGACGTTTCGTTCGTGATTTGTGGGCTTTTTTGTAAAACGGGCCCCTCCCGCTAACTTCGGAAGCCATGTCACATGTCGAGGGTGGTTTACTCAACAAATCCCCCAAAGCATTTCCACTTTGATCCATAGGGGGCGCCACAGTCCTTATTAGTGTGGTTGCCCTAACAGGGCAACCAAACTATTGTTATAGAGAAACTGAAAAACTTTAGACCGCATCTCCTCCCACAGTTTTTATCCCCCAATGTTGTGCCATATCTCAAAATGACCGTCTTGACCTGGAATCGTGCGCTTGTATTTTGCTAAGAGATTGGTTAAATAGTTTAATTGATATTATTTTATTAGTGAATTACATTTCCCCATCCACTTCAACGGAAAATGGGAAAATTAAAAAACTAGATTTCAAGTATTTTTTTCTCAGAAACCGTAAGAGCTAGAGATACCAGATTTGAAGGGGAGGTTCATAATTTAGTCCGAAATTATTTAAAAAATAATCAAACCATTTGGCCTCATGGTGGCGCTATAACAGTCCACTTTACGTTTTGGCCTATAACTCTTGAACCGTAGGTCATAGAATAAAAATATTTTTTGCCTTAGATTCCTTGGGTCATGACGCAGCTCCCCATATAGGCCACGCCCATTTGCGTCAGGATATATTGTCCGCCATTTTGAATTTTCTTCAAAACACACTTATTGCTCCTTTTCCTTCAAATTTTGTCCAAATCTCACACAAATCGGTACACGTGATCTATGGACCCATGCGATAAAGATATCCAAACGGCATTTTGATAGACCTTACCGTTCGTCCGTAAATGGCTTCCGAAGTTAGCGGGAGGGGCCCGTTTTACAAAAAAGCCCACAAATCACGAACGAAACGTCCGGTCAATCCCAAATTTAAATCACATGTCGAGGGTGGTTTACTCAACAAATCCCCCAAAGCATTTCCACTTTGATCCATAGGGGGCGCCACAGTCCTTATTAGTGTGGTTGCCCCAGAAAAAACTGTGGGAGGAGATGCGGTCTAAAGTTTTTCAGTTTCTCTATAACAATAGTTTGGTTGCCCTGTTAGGGCAACCACACTAATAAGGACTGTGGCGCCCCCTATGGATCAAAGTGGAAATGCTTTGGGGGATTTGTTGAGTAAACCACCCTCGACATGTGATTTAAATTTGGGATTGACCGGACGTTTCGTTCGTGATTTGTGGGCTTTTTTGTAAAACGGGCCCCTCCCGCTAACTTCGGAAGCCATTTACGGACGAACGGTAAGGTCTATCAAAATGCCGTTTGGATATCTTTATCGCATGGGTCCATAGATCACGTGTACCGATTTGTGTGAGATTTGGACAAAATTTGAAGGAAAAGGAGCAATAAGTGTGTTTTGAAGAAAATTCAAAATGGCGGACAATATATCCTGACGCAAATGGGCGTGGCCTATATGGGGAGCTGCGTCATGACCCAAGGAATCTAAGGCAAAAAATATTTTTATTCTATGACCTACGGTTCAAGAGTTATAGGCCAAAACGTAAAGTGGACTGTTATAGCGCCACCATGAGGCCAAATGGTTTGATTATTTTTTAAATAATTTCGGACTAAATTATGAACCTCCCCTTCAAATCTGGTATCTCTAGCTCTTACGGTTTCTGAGAAAAAAATACTTGAAATCTAGTTTTTTAATTTTCCCATTTTCCGTTGAAGTGGATGGGGAAATGTAATTCACTAATAAAATAATATCAATTAAACTATTTAACCAATCTCTTAGCAAAATACAAGCGCACGATTCCAGGTCAAGACGGTCATTTTGAGATATGGCACAACATTGGGGGATAAAAACTGTGGGAGGAGATGCGGTCTAAAGTTTTTCAGTTTCTCTATAACAATAGTTTGGTTGCCCTGTTAGGGCAACCACACTAATAAGGACTGTGGCGCCCCCTATGGATCAAAGTGGAAATGCTTTGGGGGATTTGTTGAGTAAACCACCCTCGACATGTGATTTAAATTTGGGATTGACCGGACGTTTCGTTCGTGATTTGTGGGCTTTTTTGTAAAACGGGCCCCTCCCGCTAACTTCGGAAGCCATTTACGGACGAACGGTAAGGTCTATCAAAATGCCGTTTGGATATCTTTATCGCATGGGTCCATAGATCACGTGTACCGATTTGTGTGAGATTTGGACAAAATTTGAAGGAAAAGGAGCAATAAGTGTGTTTTGAAGAAAATTCAAAATGGCGGACAATATATCCTGACGCAAATGGGCGTGGCCTATATGGGGAGCTGCGTCATGACCCAAGGAATCTAAGGCAAAAAATATTTTTATTCTATGACCTACGGTTCAAGAGTTATAGGCCAAAACGTAAAGTGGACTGTTATAGCGCCACCATGAGGCCAAATGGTTTGATTATTTTTTAAATAATTTCGGACTAAATTATGAACCTCCCCTTCAAATCTGGTATCTCTAGCTCTTACGGTTTCTGAGAAAAAAATACTTGAAATCTAGTTTTTTAATTTTCCCATTTTCCGTTGAAGTGGATGGGGAAATGTAATTCACTAATAAAATAATATCAATTAAACTATTTAACCAATCTCTTAGCAAAATACAAGCGCACGATTCCAGGTCAAGACGGTCATTTTGAGATATGGCACAACATTGGGGGATAAAAACTGTGGGAGGAGATGCGGTCTAAAGTTTTTCAGTTTCTCTATAACAATAGTTTGGTTGCCCTGTTAGGGCAACCACACTAATAAGGACTGTGGCGCCCCCTATGGATCAAAGTGGAAATGCTTTGGGGGATTTGTTGAGTAAACCACCCTCGACATGTGATTTAAATTTGGGATTGACCGGACGTTTCGTTCGTGATTTGTGGGCTTTTTTGTAAAACGGGCCCCTCCCGCTAACTTCGGAAGCCATTTACGGACGAACGGTAAGGTCTATCAAAATGCCGTTTGGATATCTTTATCGCATGGGTCCATAGATCACGTGTACCGATTTGTGTGAGATTTGGACAAAATTTGAAGGAAAAGGAGCAATAAGTGTGTTTTGAAGAAAATTCAAAATGGCGGACAATATATCCTGACGCAAATGGGCGTGGCCTATATGGGGAGCTGCGTCATGACCCAAGGAATCTAAGGCAAAAAATATTTTTATTCTATGACCTACGGTTCAAGAGTTATAGGCCAAAACGTAAAGTGGACTGTTATAGCGCCACCATGAGGCCAAATGGTTTGATTATTTTTTAAATAATTTCGGACTAAATTATGAACCTCCCCTTCAAATCTGGTATCTCTAGCTCTTACGGTTTCTGAGAAAAAAATACTTGAAATCTAGTTTTTTAATTTTCCCATTTTCCGTTGAAGTGGATGGGGAAATGTAATTCACTAATAAAATAATATCAATTAAACTATTTAACCAATCTCTTAGCAAAATACAAGCGCACGATTCCAGGTCAAGACGGTCATTTTGAGATATGGCACAACATTGGGGGATAAAAACTGTGGGAGGAGATGCGGTCTAAAGTTTTTCAGTTTCTCTATAACAATAGTTTGGTTGCCCTGTTAGGGCAACCACACTAATAAGGACTGTGGCGCCCCCTATGGATCAAAGTGGAAATGCTTTGGGGGATTTGTTGAGTAAACCACCCTCGACATGTGATTTAAATTTGGGATTGACCGGACGTTTCGTTCGTGATTTGTGGGCTTTTTTGTAAAACGGGCCCCTCCCGCTAACTTCGGAAGCCATTTACGGACGAACGGTAAGGTCTATCAAAATGCCGTTTGGATATCTTTATCGCATGGGTCCATAGATCACGTGTACCGATTTGTGTGAGATTTGGACAAAATTTGAAGGAAAAGGAGCAATAAGTGTGTTTTGAAGAAAATTCAAAATGGCGGACAATATATCCTGACGCAAATGGGCGTGGCCTATATGGGGAGCTGCGTCATGACCCAAGGAATCTAAGGCAAAAAATATTTTTATTCTATGACCTACGGTTCAAGAGTTATAGGCCAAAACGTAAAGTGGACTGTTATAGCGCCACCATGAGGCCAAATGGTTTGATTATTTTTTAAATAATTTCGGACTAAATTATGAACCTCCCCTTCAAATCTGGTATCTCTAGCTCTTACGGTTTCTGAGAAAAAAATACTTGAAATCTAGTTTTTTAATTTTCCCATTTTCCGTTGAAGTGGATGGGGAAATGTAATTCACTAATAAAATAATATCAATTAAACTATTTAACCAATCTCTTAGCAAAATACAAGCGCACGATTCCAGGTCAAGACGGTCATTTTGAGATATGGCACAACATTGGGGGATAAAAACTGTGGGAGGAGATGCGGTCTAAAGTTTTTCAGTTTCTCTATAACAATAGTTTGGTTGCCCTGTTAGGGCAACCACACTAATAAGGACTGTGGCGCCCCCTATGGATCAAAGTGGAAATGCTTTGGGGGATTTGTTGAGTAAACCACCCTCGACATGTGATTTAAATTTGGGATTGACCGGACGTTTCGTTCGTGATTTGTGGGCTTTTTTGTAAAACGGGCCCCTCCCGCTAACTTCGGAAGCCATTTACGGACGAACGGTAAGGTCTATCAAAATGCCGTTTGGATATCTTTATCGCATGGGTCCATAGATCACGTGTACCGATTTGTGTGAGATTTGGACAAAATTTGAAGGAAAAGGAGCAATAAGTGTGTTTTGAAGAAAATTCAAAATGGCGGACAATATATCCTGACGCAAATGGGCGTGGCCTATATGGGGAGCTGCGTCATGACCCAAGGAATCTAAGGCAAAAAATATTTTTATTCTATGACCTACGGTTCAAGAGTTATAGGCCAAAACGTAAAGTGGACTGTTATAGCGCCACCATGAGGCCAAATGGTTTGATTATTTTTTAAATAATTTCGGACTAAATTATGAACCTCCCCTTCAAATCTGGTATCTCTAGCTCTTACGGTTTCTGAGAAAAAAATACTTGAAATCTAGTTTTTTAATTTTCCCATTTTCCGTTGAAGTGGATGGGGAAATGTAATTCACTAATAAAATAATATCAATTAAACTATTTAACCAATCTCTTAGCAAAATACAAGCGCACGATTCCAGGTCAAGACGGTCATTTTGAGATATGGCACAACATTGGGGGATAAAAACTGTGGGAGGAGATGCGGTCTAAAGTTTTTCAGTTTCTCTATAACAATAGTTTGGTTGCCCTGTTAGGGCAACCACACTAATAAGGACTGTGGCGCCCCCTATGGATCAAAGTGGAAATGCTTTGGGGGATTTGTTGAGTAAACCACCCTCGACATGTGATTTAAATTTGGGATTGACCGGACGTTTCGTTCGTGATTTGTGGGCTTTTTTGTAAAACGGGCCCCTCCCGCTAACTTCGGAAGCCATTTACGGACGAACGGTAAGGTCTATCAAAATGCCGTTTGGATATCTTTATCGCATGGGTCCATAGATCACGTGTACCGATTTGTGTGAGATTTGGACAAAATTTGAAGGAAAAGGAGCAATAAGTGTGTTTTGAAGAAAATTCAAAATGGCGGACAATATATCCTGACGCAAATGGGCGTGGCCTATATGGGGAGCTGCGTCATGACCCAAGGAATCTAAGGCAAAAAATATTTTTATTCTATGACCTACGGTTCAAGAGTTATAGGCCAAAACGTAAAGTGGACTGTTATAGCGCCACCATGAGGCCAAATGGTTTGATTATTTTTTAAATAATTTCGGACTAAATTATGAACCTCCCCTTCAAATCTGGTATCTCTAGCTCTTACGGTTTCTGAGAAAAAAATACTTGAAATCTAGTTTTTTAATTTTCCCATTTTCCGTTGAAGTGGATGGGGAAATGTAATTCACTAATAAAATAATATCAATTAAACTATTTAACCAATCTCTTAGCAAAATACAAGCGCACGATTCCAGGTCAAGACGGTCATTTTGAGATATGGCACAACATTGGGGGATAAAAACTGTGGGAGGAGATGCGGTCTAAAGTTTTTCAGTTTCTCTATAACAATAGTTTGGTTGCCCTGTTAGGGCAACCACACTAATAAGGACTGTGGCGCCCCCTATGGATCAAAGTGGAAATGCTTTGGGGGATTTGTTGAGTAAACCACCCTCGACATGTGATTTAAATTTGGGATTGACCGGACGTTTCGTTCGTGATTTGTGGGCTTTTTTGTAAAACGGGCCCCTCCCGCTAACTTCGGAAGCCATTTACGGACGAACGGTAAGGTCTATCAAAATGCCGTTTGGATATCTTTATCGCATGGGTCCATAGATCACGTGTACCGATTTGTGTGAGATTTGGACAAAATTTGAAGGAAAAGGAGCAATAAGTGTGTTTTGAAGAAAATTCAAAATGGCGGACAATATATCCTGACGCAAATGGGCGTGGCCTATATGGGGAGCTGCGTCATGACCCAAGGAATCTAAGGCAAAAAATATTTTTATTCTATGACCTACGGTTCAAGAGTTATAGGCCAAAACGTAAAGTGGACTGTTATAGCGCCACCATGAGGCCAAATGGTTTGATTATTTTTTAAATAATTTCGGACTAAATTATGAACCTCCCCTTCAAATCTGGTATCTCTAGCTCTTACGGTTTCTGAGAAAAAAATACTTGAAATCTAGTTTTTTAATTTTCCCATTTTCCGTTGAAGTGGATGGGGAAATGTAATTCACTAATAAAATAATATCAATTAAACTATTTAACCAATCTCTTAGCAAAATACAAGCGCACGATTCCAGGTCAAGACGGTCATTTTGAGATATGGCACAACATTGGGGGATAAAAACTGTGGGAGGAGATGCGGTCTAAAGTTTTTCAGTTTCTCTATAACAATAGTTTGGTTGCCCTGTTAGGGCAACCACACTAATAAGGACTGTGGCGCCCCCTATGGATCAAAGTGGAAATGCTTTGGGGGATTTGTTGAGTAAACCACCCTCGACATGTGATTTAAATTTGGGATTGACCGGACGTTTCGTTCGTGATTTGTGGGCTTTTTTGTAAAACGGGCCCCTCCCGCTAACTTCGGAAGCCATTTACGGACGAACGGTAAGGTCTATCAAAATGCCGTTTGGATATCTTTATCGCATGGGTCCATAGATCACGTGTACCGATTTGTGTGAGATTTGGACAAAATTTGAAGGAAAAGGAGCAATAAGTGTGTTTTGAAGAAAATTCAAAATGGCGGACAATATATCCTGACGCAAATGGGCGTGGCCTATATGGGGAGCTGCGTCATGACCCAAGGAATCTAAGGCAAAAAATATTTTTATTCTATGACCTACGGTTCAAGAGTTATAGGCCAAAACGTAAAGTGGACTGTTATAGCGCCACCATGAGGCCAAATGGTTTGATTATTTTTTAAATAATTTCGGACTAAATTATGAACCTCCCCTTCAAATCTGGTATCTCTAGCTCTTACGGTTTCTGAGAAAAAAATACTTGAAATCTAGTTTTTTAATTTTCCCATTTTCCGTTGAAGTGGATGGGGAAATGTAATTCACTAATAAAATAATATCAATTAAACTATTTAACCAATCTCTTAGCAAAATACAAGCGCACGATTCCAGGTCAAGACGGTCATTTTGAGATATGGCACAACATTGGGGGATAAAAACTGTGGGAGGAGATGCGGTCTAAAGTTTTTCAGTTTCTCTATAACAATAGTTTGGTTGCCCTGTTAGGGCAACCACACTAATAAGGACTGTGGCGCCCCCTATGGATCAAAGTGGAAATGCTTTGGGGGATTTGTTGAGTAAACCACCCTCGACATGTGATTTAAATTTGGGATTGACCGGACGTTTCGTTCGTGATTTGTGGGCTTTTTTGTAAAACGGGCCCCTCCCGCTAACTTCGGAAGCCATTTACGGACGAACGGTAAGGTCTATCAAAATGCCGTTTGGATATCTTTATCGCATGGGTCCATAGATCACGTGTACCGATTTGTGTGAGATTTGGACAAAATTTGAAGGAAAAGGAGCAATAAGTGTGTTTTGAAGAAAATTCAAAATGGCGGACAATATATCCTGACGCAAATGGGCGTGGCCTATATGGGGAGCTGCGTCATGACCCAAGGAATCTAAGGCAAAAAATATTTTTATTCTATGACCTACGGTTCAAGAGTTATAGGCCAAAACGTAAAGTGGACTGTTATAGCGCCACCATGAGGCCAAATGGTTTGATTATTTTTTAAATAATTTCGGACTAAATTATGAACCTCCCCTTCAAATCTGGTATCTCTAGCTCTTACGGTTTCTGAGAAAAAAATACTTGAAATCTAGTTTTTTAATTTTCCCATTTTCCGTTGAAGTGGATGGGGAAATGTAATTCACTAATAAAATAATATCAATTAAACTATTTAACCAATCTCTTAGCAAAATACAAGCGCACGATTCCAGGTCAAGACGGTCATTTTGAGATATGGCACAACATTGGGGGATAAAAACTGTGGGAGGAGATGCGGTCTAAAGTTTTTCAGTTTCTCTATAACAATAGTTTGGTTGCCCTGTTAGGGCAACCACACTAATAAGGACTGTGGCGCCCCCTATGGATCAAAGTGGAAATGCTTTGGGGGATTTGTTGAGTAAACCACCCTCGACATGTGATTTAAATTTGGGATTGACCGGACGTTTCGTTCGTGATTTGTGGGCTTTTTTGTAAAACGGGCCCCTCCCGCTAACTTCGGAAGCCATTTACGGACGAACGGTAAGGTCTATCAAAATGCCGTTTGGATATCTTTATCGCATGGGTCCATAGATCACGTGTACCGATTTGTGTGAGATTTGGACAAAATTTGAAGGAAAAGGAGCAATAAGTGTGTTTTGAAGAAAATTCAAAATGGCGGACAATATATCCTGACGCAAATGGGCGTGGCCTATATGGGGAGCTGCGTCATGACCCAAGGAATCTAAGGCAAAAAATATTTTTATTCTATGACCTACGGTTCAAGAGTTATAGGCCAAAACGTAAAGTGGACTGTTATAGCGCCACCATGAGGCCAAATGGTTTGATTATTTTTTAAATAATTTCGGACTAAATTATGAACCTCCCCTTCAAATCTGGTATCTCTAGCTCTTACGGTTTCTGAGAAAAAAATACTTGAAATCTAGTTTTTTAATTTTCCCATTTTCCGTTGAAGTGGATGGGGAAATGTAATTCACTAATAAAATAATATCAATTAAACTATTTAACCAATCTCTTAGCAAAATACAAGCGCACGATTCCAGGTCAAGACGGTCATTTTGAGATATGGCACAACATTGGGGGATAAAAACTGTGGGAGGAGATGCGGTCTAAAGTTTTTCAGTTTCTCTATAACAATAGTTTGGTTGCCCTGTTAGGGCAACCACACTAATAAGGACTGTGGCGCCCCCTATGGATCAAAGTGGAAATGCTTTGGGGGATTTGTTGAGTAAACCACCCTCGACATGTGATTTAAATTTGGGATTGACCGGACGTTTCGTTCGTGATTTGTGGGCTTTTTTGTAAAACGGGCCCCTCCCGCTAACTTCGGAAGCCATTTACGGACGAACGGTAAGGTCTATCAAAATGCCGTTTGGATATCTTTATCGCATGGGTCCATAGATCACGTGTACCGATTTGTGTGAGATTTGGACAAAATTTGAAGGAAAAGGAGCAATAAGTGTGTTTTGAAGAAAATTCAAAATGGCGGACAATATATCCTGACGCAAATGGGCGTGGCCTATATGGGGAGCTGCGTCATGACCCAAGGAATCTAAGGCAAAAAATATTTTTATTCTATGACCTACGGTTCAAGAGTTATAGGCCAAAACGTAAAGTGGACTGTTATAGCGCCACCATGAGGCCAAATGGTTTGATTATTTTTTAAATAATTTCGGACTAAATTATGAACCTCCCCTTCAAATCTGGTATCTCTAGCTCTTACGGTTTCTGAGAAAAAAATACTTGAAATCTAGTTTTTTAATTTTCCCATTTTCCGTTGAAGTGGATGGGGAAATGTAATTCACTAATAAAATAATATCAATTAAACTATTTAACCAATCTCTTAGCAAAATACAAGCGCACGATTCCAGGTCAAGACGGTCATTTTGAGATATGGCACAACATTGGGGGATAAAAACTGTGGGAGGAGATGCGGTCTAAAGTTTTTCAGTTTCTCTATAACAATAGTTTGGTTGCCCTGTTAGGGCAACCACACTAATAAGGACTGTGGCGCCCCCTATGGATCAAAGTGGAAATGCTTTGGGGGATTTGTTGAGTAAACCACCCTCGACATGTGATTTAAATTTGGGATTGACCGGACGTTTCGTTCGTGATTTGTGGGCTTTTTTGTAAAACGGGCCCCTCCCGCTAACTTCGGAAGCCATTTACGGACGAACGGTAAGGTCTATCAAAATGCCGTTTGGATATCTTTATCGCATGGGTCCATAGATCACGTGTACCGATTTGTGTGAGATTTGGACAAAATTTGAAGGAAAAGGAGCAATAAGTGTGTTTTGAAGAAAATTCAAAATGGCGGACAATATATCCTGACGCAAATGGGCGTGGCCTATATGGGGAGCTGCGTCATGACCCAAGGAATCTAAGGCAAAAAATATTTTTATTCTATGACCTACGGTTCAAGAGTTATAGGCCAAAACGTAAAGTGGACTGTTATAGCGCCACCATGAGGCCAAATGGTTTGATTATTTTTTAAATAATTTCGGACTAAATTATGAACCTCCCCTTCAAATCTGGTATCTCTAGCTCTTACGGTTTCTGAGAAAAAAATACTTGAAATCTAGTTTTTTAATTTTCCCATTTTCCGTTGAAGTGGATGGGGAAATGTAATTCACTAATAAAATAATATCAATTAAACTATTTAACCAATCTCTTAGCAAAATACAAGCGCACGATTCCAGGTCAAGACGGTCATTTTGAGATATGGCACAACATTGGGGGATAAAAACTGTGGGAGGAGATGCGGTCTAAAGTTTTTCAGTTTCTCTATAACAATAGTTTGGTTGCCCTGTTAGGGCAACCACACTAATAAGGACTGTGGCGCCCCCTATGGATCAAAGTGGAAATGCTTTGGGGGATTTGTTGAGTAAACCACCCTCGACATGTGATTTAAATTTGGGATTGACCGGACGTTTCGTTCGTGATTTGTGGGCTTTTTTGTAAAACGGGCCCCTCCCGCTAACTTCGGAAGCCATTTACGGACGAACGGTAAGGTCTATCAAAATGCCGTTTGGATATCTTTATCGCATGGGTCCATAGATCACGTGTACCGATTTGTGTGAGATTTGGACAAAATTTGAAGGAAAAGGAGCAATAAGTGTGTTTTGAAGAAAATTCAAAATGGCGGACAATATATCCTGACGCAAATGGGCGTGGCCTATATGGGGAGCTGCGTCATGACCCAAGGAATCTAAGGCAAAAAATATTTTTATTCTATGACCTACGGTTCAAGAGTTATAGGCCAAAACGTAAAGTGGACTGTTATAGCGCCACCATGAGGCCAAATGGTTTGATTATTTTTTAAATAATTTCGGACTAAATTATGAACCTCCCCTTCAAATCTGGTATCTCTAGCTCTTACGGTTTCTGAGAAAAAAATACTTGAAATCTAGTTTTTTAATTTTCCCATTTTCCGTTGAAGTGGATGGGGAAATGTAATTCACTAATAAAATAATATCAATTAAACTATTTAACCAATCTCTTAGCAAAATACAAGCGCACGATTCCAGGTCAAGACGGTCATTTTGAGATATGGCACAACATTGGGGGATAAAAACTGTGGGAGGAGATGCGGTCTAAAGTTTTTCAGTTTCTCTATAACAATAGTTTGGTTGCCCTGTTAGGGCAACCACACTAATAAGGACTGTGGCGCCCCCTATGGATCAAAGTGGAAATGCTTTGGGGGATTTGTTGAGTAAACCACCCTCGACATGTGATTTAAATTTGGGATTGACCGGACGTTTCGTTCGTGATTTGTGGGCTTTTTTGTAAAACGGGCCCCTCCCGCTAACTTCGGAAGCCATTTACGGACGAACGGTAAGGTCTATCAAAATGCCGTTTGGATATCTTTATCGCATGGGTCCATAGATCACGTGTACCGATTTGTGTGAGATTTGGACAAAATTTGAAGGAAAAGGAGCAATAAGTGTGTTTTGAAGAAAATTCAAAATGGCGGACAATATATCCTGACGCAAATGGGCGTGGCCTATATGGGGAGCTGCGTCATGACCCAAGGAATCTAAGGCAAAAAATATTTTTATTCTATGACCTACGGTTCAAGAGTTATAGGCCAAAACGTAAAGTGGACTGTTATAGCGCCACCATGAGGCCAAATGGTTTGATTATTTTTTAAATAATTTCGGACTAAATTATGAACCTCCCCTTCAAATCTGGTATCTCTAGCTCTTACGGTTTCTGAGAAAAAAATACTTGAAATCTAGTTTTTTAATTTTCCCATTTTCCGTTGAAGTGGATGGGGAAATGTAATTCACTAATAAAATAATATCAATTAAACTATTTAACCAATCTCTTAGCAAAATACAAGCGCACGATTCCAGGTCAAGACGGTCATTTTGAGATATGGCACAACATTGGGGGATAAAAACTGTGGGAGGAGATGCGGTCTAAAGTTTTTCAGTTTCTCTATAACAATAGTTTGGTTGCCCTGTTAGGGCAACCACACTAATAAGGACTGTGGCGCCCCCTATGGATCAAAGTGGAAATGCTTTGGGGGATTTGTTGAGTAAACCACCCTCGACATGTGATTTAAATTTGGGATTGACCGGACGTTTCGTTCGTGATTTGTGGGCTTTTTTGTAAAACGGGCCCCTCCCGCTAACTTCGGAAGCCATTTACGGACGAACGGTAAGGTCTATCAAAATGCCGTTTGGATATCTTTATCGCATGGGTCCATAGATCACGTGTACCGATTTGTGTGAGATTTGGACAAAATTTGAAGGAAAAGGAGCAATAAGTGTGTTTTGAAGAAAATTCAAAATGGCGGACAATATATCCTGACGCAAATGGGCGTGGCCTATATGGGGAGCTGCGTCATGACCCAAGGAATCTAAGGCAAAAAATATTTTTATTCTATGACCTACGGTTCAAGAGTTATAGGCCAAAACGTAAAGTGGACTGTTATAGCGCCACCATGAGGCCAAATGGTTTGATTATTTTTTAAATAATTTCGGACTAAATTATGAACCTCCCCTTCAAATCTGGTATCTCTAGCTCTTACGGTTTCTGAGAAAAAAATACTTGAAATCTAGTTTTTTAATTTTCCCATTTTCCGTTGAAGTGGATGGGGAAATGTAATTCACTAATAAAATAATATCAATTAAACTATTTAACCAATCTCTTAGCAAAATACAAGCGCACGATTCCAGGTCAAGACGGTCATTTTGAGATATGGCACAACATTGGGGGATAAAAACTGTGGGAGGAGATGCGGTCTAAAGTTTTTCAGTTTCTCTATAACAATAGTTTGGTTGCCCTGTTAGGGCAACCACACTAATAAGGACTGTGGCGCCCCCTATGGATCAAAGTGGAAATGCTTTGGGGGATTTGTTGAGTAAACCACCCTCGACATGTGATTTAAATTTGGGATTGACCGGACGTTTCGTTCGTGATTTGTGGGCTTTTTTGTAAAACGGGCCCCTCCCGCTAACTTCGGAAGCCATTTACGGACGAACGGTAAGGTCTATCAAAATGCCGTTTGGATATCTTTATCGCATGGGTCCATAGATCACGTGTACCGATTTGTGTGAGATTTGGACAAAATTTGAAGGAAAAGGAGCAATAAGTGTGTTTTGAAGAAAATTCAAAATGGCGGACAATATATCCTGACGCAAATGGGCGTGGCCTATATGGGGAGCTGCGTCATGACCCAAGGAATCTAAGGCAAAAAATATTTTTATTCTATGACCTACGGTTCAAGAGTTATAGGCCAAAACGTAAAGTGGACTGTTATAGCGCCACCATGAGGCCAAATGGTTTGATTATTTTTTAAATAATTTCGGACTAAATTATGAACCTCCCCTTCAAATCTGGTATCTCTAGCTCTTACGGTTTCTGAGAAAAAAATACTTGAAATCTAGTTTTTTAATTTTCCCATTTTCCGTTGAAGTGGATGGGGAAATGTAATTCACTAATAAAATAATATCAATTAAACTATTTAACCAATCTCTTAGCAAAATACAAGCGCACGATTCCAGGTCAAGACGGTCATTTTGAGATATGGCACAACATTGGGGGATAAAAACTGTGGGAGGAGATGCGGTCTAAAGTTTTTCAGTTTCTCTATAACAATAGTTTGGTTGCCCTGTTAGGGCAACCACACTAATAAGGACTGTGGCGCCCCCTATGGATCAAAGTGGAAATGCTTTGGGGGATTTGTTGAGTAAACCACCCTCGACATGTGATTTAAATTTGGGATTGACCGGACGTTTCGTTCGTGATTTGTGGGCTTTTTTGTAAAACGGGCCCCTCCCGCTAACTTCGGAAGCCATTTACGGACGAACGGTAAGGTCTATCAAAATGCCGTTTGGATATCTTTATCGCATGGGTCCATAGATCACGTGTACCGATTTGTGTGAGATTTGGACAAAATTTGAAGGAAAAGGAGCAATAAGTGTGTTTTGAAGAAAATTCAAAATGGCGGACAATATATCCTGACGCAAATGGGCGTGGCCTATATGGGGAGCTGCGTCATGACCCAAGGAATCTAAGGCAAAAAATATTTTTATTCTATGACCTACGGTTCAAGAGTTATAGGCCAAAACGTAAAGTGGACTGTTATAGCGCCACCATGAGGCCAAATGGTTTGATTATTTTTTAAATAATTTCGGACTAAATTATGAACCTCCCCTTCAAATCTGGTATCTCTAGCTCTTACGGTTTCTGAGAAAAAAATACTTGAAATCTAGTTTTTTAATTTTCCCATTTTCCGTTGAAGTGGATGGGGAAATGTAATTCACTAATAAAATAATATCAATTAAACTATTTAACCAATCTCTTAGCAAAATACAAGCGCACGATTCCAGGTCAAGACGGTCATTTTGAGATATGGCACAACATTGGGGGATAAAAACTGTGGGAGGAGATGCGGTCTAAAGTTTTTCAGTTTCTCTATAACAATAGTTTGGTTGCCCTGTTAGGGCAACCACACTAATAAGGACTGTGGCGCCCCCTATGGATCAAAGTGGAAATGCTTTGGGGGATTTGTTGAGTAAACCACCCTCGACATGTGATTTAAATTTGGGATTGACCGGACGTTTCGTTCGTGATTTGTGGGCTTTTTTGTAAAACGGGCCCCTCCCGCTAACTTCGGAAGCCATTTACGGACGAACGGTAAGGTCTATCAAAATGCCGTTTGGATATCTTTATCGCATGGGTCCATAGATCACGTGTACCGATTTGTGTGAGATTTGGACAAAATTTGAAGGAAAAGGAGCAATAAGTGTGTTTTGAAGAAAATTCAAAATGGCGGACAATATATCCTGACGCAAATGGGCGTGGCCTATATGGGGAGCTGCGTCATGACCCAAGGAATCTAAGGCAAAAAATATTTTTATTCTATGACCTACGGTTCAAGAGTTATAGGCCAAAACGTAAAGTGGACTGTTATAGCGCCACCATGAGGCCAAATGGTTTGATTATTTTTTAAATAATTTCGGACTAAATTATGAACCTCCCCTTCAAATCTGGTATCTCTAGCTCTTACGGTTTCTGAGAAAAAAATACTTGAAATCTAGTTTTTTAATTTTCCCATTTTCCGTTGAAGTGGATGGGGAAATGTAATTCACTAATAAAATAATATCAATTAAACTATTTAACCAATCTCTTAGCAAAATACAAGCGCACGATTCCAGGTCAAGACGGTCATTTTGAGATATGGCACAACATTGGGGGATAAAAACTGTGGGAGGAGATGCGGTCTAAAGTTTTTCAGTTTCTCTATAACAATAGTTTGGTTGCCCTGTTAGGGCAACCACACTAATAAGGACTGTGGCGCCCCCTATGGATCAAAGTGGAAATGCTTTGGGGGATTTGTTGAGTAAACCACCCTCGACATGTGATTTAAATTTGGGATTGACCGGACGTTTCGTTCGTGATTTGTGGGCTTTTTTGTAAAACGGGCCCCTCCCGCTAACTTCGGAAGCCATTTACGGACGAACGGTAAGGTCTATCAAAATGCCGTTTGGATATCTTTATCGCATGGGTCCATAGATCACGTGTACCGATTTGTGTGAGATTTGGACAAAATTTGAAGGAAAAGGAGCAATAAGTGTGTTTTGAAGAAAATTCAAAATGGCGGACAATATATCCTGACGCAAATGGGCGTGGCCTATATGGGGAGCTGCGTCATGACCCAAGGAATCTAAGGCAAAAAATATTTTTATTCTATGACCTACGGTTCAAGAGTTATAGGCCAAAACGTAAAGTGGACTGTTATAGCGCCACCATGAGGCCAAATGGTTTGATTATTTTTTAAATAATTTCGGACTAAATTATGAACCTCCCCTTCAAATCTGGTATCTCTAGCTCTTACGGTTTCTGAGAAAAAAATACTTGAAATCTAGTTTTTTAATTTTCCCATTTTCCGTTGAAGTGGATGGGGAAATGTAATTCACTAATAAAATAATATCAATTAAACTATTTAACCAATCTCTTAGCAAAATACAAGCGCACGATTCCAGGTCAAGACGGTCATTTTGAGATATGGCACAACATTGGGGGATAAAAACTGTGGGAGGAGATGCGGTCTAAAGTTTTTCAGTTTCTCTATAACAATAGTTTGGTTGCCCTGTTAGGGCAACCACACTAATAAGGACTGTGGCGCCCCCTATGGATCAAAGTGGAAATGCTTTGGGGGATTTGTTGAGTAAACCACCCTCGACATGTGATTTAAATTTGGGATTGACCGGACGTTTCGTTCGTGATTTGTGGGCTTTTTTGTAAAACGGGCCCCTCCCGCTAACTTCGGAAGCCATTTACGGACGAACGGTAAGGTCTATCAAAATGCCGTTTGGATATCTTTATCGCATGGGTCCATAGATCACGTGTACCGATTTGTGTGAGATTTGGACAAAATTTGAAGGAAAAGGAGCAATAAGTGTGTTTTGAAGAAAATTCAAAATGGCGGACAATATATCCTGACGCAAATGGGCGTGGCCTATATGGGGAGCTGCGTCATGACCCAAGGAATCTAAGGCAAAAAATATTTTTATTCTATGACCTACGGTTCAAGAGTTATAGGCCAAAACGTAAAGTGGACTGTTATAGCGCCACCATGAGGCCAAATGGTTTGATTATTTTTTAAATAATTTCGGACTAAATTATGAACCTCCCCTTCAAATCTGGTATCTCTAGCTCTTACGGTTTCTGAGAAAAAAATACTTGAAATCTAGTTTTTTAATTTTCCCATTTTCCGTTGAAGTGGATGGGGAAATGTAATTCACTAATAAAATAATATCAATTAAACTATTTAACCAATCTCTTAGCAAAATACAAGCGCACGATTCCAGGTCAAGACGGTCATTTTGAGATATGGCACAACATTGGGGGATAAAAACTGTGGGAGGAGATGCGGTCTAAAGTTTTTCAGTTTCTCTATAACAATAGTTTGGTTGCCCTGTTAGGGCAACCACACTAATAAGGACTGTGGCGCCCCCTATGGATCAAAGTGGAAATGCTTTGGGGGATTTGTTGAGTAAACCACCCTCGACATGTGATTTAAATTTGGGATTGACCGGACGTTTCGTTCGTGATTTGTGGGCTTTTTTGTAAAACGGGCCCCTCCCGCTAACTTCGGAAGCCATTTACGGACGAACGGTAAGGTCTATCAAAATGCCGTTTGGATATCTTTATCGCATGGGTCCATAGATCACGTGTACCGATTTGTGTGAGATTTGGACAAAATTTGAAGGAAAAGGAGCAATAAGTGTGTTTTGAAGAAAATTCAAAATGGCGGACAATATATCCTGACGCAAATGGGCGTGGCCTATATGGGGAGCTGCGTCATGACCCAAGGAATCTAAGGCAAAAAATATTTTTATTCTATGACCTACGGTTCAAGAGTTATAGGCCAAAACGTAAAGTGGACTGTTATAGCGCCACCATGAGGCCAAATGGTTTGATTATTTTTTAAATAATTTCGGACTAAATTATGAACCTCCCCTTCAAATCTGGTATCTCTAGCTCTTACGGTTTCTGAGAAAAAAATACTTGAAATCTAGTTTTTTAATTTTCCCATTTTCCGTTGAAGTGGATGGGGAAATGTAATTCACTAATAAAATAATATCAATTAAACTATTTAACCAATCTCTTAGCAAAATACAAGCGCACGATTCCAGGTCAAGACGGTCATTTTGAGATATGGCACAACATTGGGGGATAAAAACTGTGGGAGGAGATGCGGTCTAAAGTTTTTCAGTTTCTCTATAACAATAGTTTGGTTGCCCTGTTAGGGCAACCACACTAATAAGGACTGTGGCGCCCCCTATGGATCAAAGTGGAAATGCTTTGGGGGATTTGTTGAGTAAACCACCCTCGACATGTGATTTAAATTTGGGATTGACCGGACGTTTCGTTCGTGATTTGTGGGCTTTTTTGTAAAACGGGCCCCTCCCGCTAACTTCGGAAGCCATTTACGGACGAACGGTAAGGTCTATCAAAATGCCGTTTGGATATCTTTATCGCATGGGTCCATAGATCACGTGTACCGATTTGTGTGAGATTTGGACAAAATTTGAAGGAAAAGGAGCAATAAGTGTGTTTTGAAGAAAATTCAAAATGGCGGACAATATATCCTGACGCAAATGGGCGTGGCCTATATGGGGAGCTGCGTCATGACCCAAGGAATCTAAGGCAAAAAATATTTTTATTCTATGACCTACGGTTCAAGAGTTATAGGCCAAAACGTAAAGTGGACTGTTATAGCGCCACCATGAGGCCAAATGGTTTGATTATTTTTTAAATAATTTCGGACTAAATTATGAACCTCCCCTTCAAATCTGGTATCTCTAGCTCTTACGGTTTCTGAGAAAAAAATACTTGAAATCTAGTTTTTTAATTTTCCCATTTTCCGTTGAAGTGGATGGGGAAATGTAATTCACTAATAAAATAATATCAATTAAACTATTTAACCAATCTCTTAGCAAAATACAAGCGCACGATTCCAGGTCAAGACGGTCATTTTGAGATATGGCACAACATTGGGGGATAAAAACTGTGGGAGGAGATGCGGTCTAAAGTTTTTCAGTTTCTCTATAACAATAGTTTGGTTGCCCTGTTAGGGCAACCACACTAATAAGGACTGTGGCGCCCCCTATGGATCAAAGTGGAAATGCTTTGGGGGATTTGTTGAGTAAACCACCCTCGACATGTGATTTAAATTTGGGATTGACCGGACGTTTCGTTCGTGATTTGTGGGCTTTTTTGTAAAACGGGCCCCTCCCGCTAACTTCGGAAGCCATTTACGGACGAACGGTAAGGTCTATCAAAATGCCGTTTGGATATCTTTATCGCATGGGTCCATAGATCACGTGTACCGATTTGTGTGAGATTTGGACAAAATTTGAAGGAAAAGGAGCAATAAGTGTGTTTTGAAGAAAATTCAAAATGGCGGACAATATATCCTGACGCAAATGGGCGTGGCCTATATGGGGAGCTGCGTCATGACCCAAGGAATCTAAGGCAAAAAATATTTTTATTCTATGACCTACGGTTCAAGAGTTATAGGCCAAAACGTAAAGTGGACTGTTATAGCGCCACCATGAGGCCAAATGGTTTGATTATTTTTTAAATAATTTCGGACTAAATTATGAACCTCCCCTTCAAATCTGGTATCTCTAGCTCTTACGGTTTCTGAGAAAAAAATACTTGAAATCTAGTTTTTTAATTTTCCCATTTTCCGTTGAAGTGGATGGGGAAATGTAATTCACTAATAAAATAATATCAATTAAACTATTTAACCAATCTCTTAGCAAAATACAAGCGCACGATTCCAGGTCAAGACGGTCATTTTGAGATATGGCACAACATTGGGGGATAAAAACTGTGGGAGGAGATGCGGTCTAAAGTTTTTCAGTTTCTCTATAACAATAGTTTGGTTGCCCTGTTAGGGCAACCACACTAACTAGACGCGTCGCAATTCAGGGCAATTGCAAAGTGTGGTTGCGCCGACGCGAGTCGTGGGTCGCGGCCGCCGGGCTGTAGGAATACGCTGGGAGGAATACCGTCGGAGGCTGCGCCAATTACATTGTCACGTCACTCCTGAGATCACTTGCGTTTCATTTAGAAAGGATTGATCCCCCCAAAAATCATGTTTTTGCATCAAACGGTTACGTTTTGTGCATTTGTGGCGCCCCCTATGGGTCAAAATGGAAATTCTTTTGTGGATTCGTTGAGTAAACCACCCTTGACATTTGATTCAAATTTGGGATTGAGCGGACATTTCGTTCGTGATTTCTAGCATTTTTGGTAAAACGGGCCCCTCCCACTAACTTTGGAAGCCATTTACGGACGAACGGTAAGGACTATCAAAATGCCGTTTGGATATGTTCATCGCATGGGCCCAGAGATCATGTGTACCGATTTTTGTGAGATTTGGAAGGAAAAAAAATGGAAAAGGTGCAAAAAGTGTGTTTTGAAGAAAATTCAAAATGGCGGAAAATCTATCCAGACGCAAATGGGCGTGGCCTATATGGGGAGATGCGTAGTGACCCAAGGAATCCAGGGAAAAAGACATTTTGATTTTACGACCTACGGTTCAAGAGTTATAGGCCAAAACGTAAAGGGCGCTGTTATAGCGCCACCATGTGGTCGATTAGTGTAATTCTTTTTTTCAATAATTTCGGACTAAATTATGAACCTCCCCTCCAAATGTGGTAACTCTAGCTCTTACGGTTTCTGAGAAAAAAATACTTGAATTTGAGTTTTTTCACTTTTACATTAAAGCGGATGGGGAAATTTAATGCACTAATAAATCAATATCAATTAAACTATTCAACCAATCTCTTAGCAAAATACAAGCGCACGATTCCAGGTCAAGACGGTCATTTTGACATATGGCACTAAATTGGGGAATAAAAACTGTGGGAGGAGATGCGGTTCAAAGTATTGTTTATCCGGAATGAGAATAAAGTGTCCCTAGAACTATAGTCTGGTTGCCCTGTTAGGGCAACCACACTAACTAGACGGGTCGCAATTCTGGGAAATTGCAGAGTGTGGTTGCACCGACGCTAGTCGCGGGTCGCTGTCGCCGGGACTCGAGGAATACGCTGGGAGGAATACCGTCGGAGGCTGTGCCAATTACATTGTCACATAACTCCTTAGATCACTTGCGTTTCATTTTGAGAGGATTGATCCCCCCAAAATAAGGTTTTTGCATCAAACGGTTACATTTTGAGCATTTGTGGCGCCCCCTATGGATCAAAGTGGAAATTCTTTTGGGGATTTGTTGAGTAAACCACACTTGACATGTGATTCAAATTTGGGATTGACTGGACGTTTCGTTCGTGATTTGTGGCCTTTTTTGTAAAACGGGCCCCTCCCGCTAACTTTGGAAGCCATTTACGGACAAACGGTATGGACTATCAAAATTCTGTTTCGGTCCAGATTATCGCATGGGTCCAGAGATCATGTGTACCGATTTTTGTGAAATTTGGACAAAATATATGGGAAGAGGAGCTAAAAGTGTGTTTTGAAGAAAATTCAAAATTGCGGAAAATCTATCCTGACGCAAATGGGCGTGGCCTATATGGGGAGTTGCGTCATGACCCAAGGAATCTAGGGAAAAAGAAAATTTTATTTTACGACCTACGGTTCAAGAGTTATAGGCCAAAACGTAAAAGGGGCTGTTATAGCGCCACCATGTGGCCGATTAGTGTAATTATTTTTTCAATAATTTTGGACTAAATTATGAACCTCCCCTCCAAATCTGGTAACTCTAGCTCTTACGGTTTCTGAGAAAAAAATACTTGAATTTGAGTTTTTTCACTTTTTCATTGAAGCGGATGGGGAAATTTAATGCACTAATAAATCAATATCAATAAAACTATGCAACCAATCTCTTAGCAAAATACAAGCACACGATTCCCGATGAAGCCGGTCATTTTGACATATAGCACTAAATTGGGAAAAATAAACTGTGGGAGGAGTAGCGCGCCAAAGTATTGTTTATCTAGAAAGAATAAAGAGTATAGAGTACTATAGTCTGGTTGCCCTGTTAGGGCAACCACACTAACTAGACGCGTCGCAATTCAGGGCAATTGCAGAGTGTGGTTGCACCGACGCTAGTCGCGGGTCGCTGCCGCCGGGACTCGAGGAATACGCTGGGAGGAATACCGTCGGAAGCTGTGCCAATTACATTGTCACGTAACTCCTGAGATCACTTGCGTTTCATTTTGAGAGGATTGATCCCCCCAAAATAAGGTTTTTGCATCAAACGGTTACATTTTGAGCATTTGTGGCGCCCCATATCGATCAAAGTGGAAATGCTTTGGGGGATTTGTTGAGTAAACCACCCTCGACATGTGATTCAAATTTGGGATTGACCGGACGTTTCGTTCGTGATTTGTAGCATTTTTGGTAAAACGGGCCCCTCCCACTAACTTTGGAAGCCATTTACGGACGAACGGTAAGGACTATCAAAATGCCGTTTGGATATGTTTATCGCATGGGCCCAGAGATCATGTGTACCGATTTTTGTTAAATTTGGACAAAATATATGGGAGGAGGAGCTAAAAGTGTGTTTTGAAGAAAATTCAAAATGGCGGAAAATCTATCCTGACGCAAATGGGCGTGGCCTATATGGGGAGATGCGTAGTGACCCAAGGAATCCAGGGAAAAAGACATTTTGATTTTACGACCTACGGTTCAAGAGTTATAGGCCAAAAGGTAAAGGGCGCTGTTATAGCGCCACCATGTGGCCGATTAGTGTAATTCTTTTATTAATAATTTTGCAATAAACTATTAACCTCCCCTCCAAGTCTTGTAACTCTAGCCCTTACGGTTTCCGAGAAAAAAATACTTGAATGGGAGTTTTTGCAATTCCCATTAAAGTGGATGGGGAAATTTAATGCACTAATAAATCAATATCAAAAAATCTATCTATACGGAAATGGGCGTGGCCTATATGGGGAGTTGCGTATTGACCCAAGGAATCTAGGGGGAAAAATATTTTTATTCTACAACCTACGGTTCAAGAGTTATAGGCCAAAACGTAAAGTGGACTGTTATAGCGCCACCATGAGGCCAACTTGTGTAACTATTTTTTTAAATAATTTTGCAATAAACTATGAACCTCCCCTCCAAGTGTTGTAACCCTAGCCCTTACGGTTTCTGAGAAAAAAATACTTGAATGGGAGTTTTGTCATTTTCCCATTAAAGTGGATGGGGAAATTTAATGCACTAATAAATAAATATAAATTAAACTATGTAACCAATCTCTTAGCAAAATGATAGCACACGATTCCCGTTGAGGCCGGTCATTTTGACATATGGCACTAAATTGGGAAAAATAAACTGTGGGAGGAGATGCGGTCTAAAGTATTGTTTATCTACATCGAAACTTTATCTATAACAATAGTCTGGTTGCCCATTCGGGCAACCACACTAACTAGACGGGTCGCAATTCTGGGAAATTGCAGAGTGTGGTTGCACCGACGCTAGTCGCGGGTCGCTGTCGCCGGGACTCGAGGAATACGCTGGGAGGAATACCGTCGGAGGCTGTGCCAATTACATTGTCACGTAACTCCTTAGATCACTTGCGTTTCATTTTGAGAGGATTGATCCCCCCAAAATAAGGTTTTTGCATCAAACGGTTACATTCTGAGCATTTGTGGCGCCCCCTATGGATCAAAGTGGAAATTATTTTGGAGATTTCTTTAGTAAACCACCCTCGACATGTGATTAAAATTTGGGATCGATTGGACGTTTTGTTTGTGATTTTTGGCATTTTTGATAAAACGGGCCCCTCCCACTAACTTCGGAAGCCAATTACGGACGAACGGTAAGGACTATCAAAATGCCGTTTGGATATGTTTATCGCATGGGTCCAGAGATCATGTGTACCGATTTTTGTTAGATTTGGACAAAATATATGGGAGGAGGAGCTAAAAGTGTGTTTTGAAGAAAATTCAAAATGGCGGAAAATCTATCCTGACGCAAATGGGCGTGGCCTATATGGGGAGATGCGTCGTGACCCAAGGAATCCAGGGGAAAAGAAATTTTGATTTTACGACCTACGGTTCAAGAGTTATAGGCCAAAACGTAAAGGGGGCTGTTATAGCGCCACCATGTGGCCGATTAGTGTAATTATTATATCAATAATTTCGGACTAAATTAGGAACCTCCCCTCCAAATCTGGTAACTCTAGCTCTTACGGTTTCTGAGAAAAAAATACTTGAATTTGAGTTTTTGCACTTTTCCATTAAAGTGGATGGGGAAATTTAATGCACTAATAAATCAATATCAATAAAACTATGCAACCAATCTCTTAGCCTTATACAAGCACACGATTCCCGGTGAGGCCGGTCATTTTGACATATGGCACTAAATTGGGAAAAATAAACTGTGGGAGGAGAGACGATCTAAACTATTGTTTATCTCCATTAATAATAAAAAGAATAATAACTAGATGGGTCGCAATTCTGGGCAATTGCAGAGTGTGGTTGCGCCGACGCTAGTCGCGGGTCGCTGCCGCCGGGACCCGAGGAATACGCTGGGAGGAATACCGTCGGAGGCTGCGCCAATTACATTGTCACGTAACTCCCGAGATCACTTGCGTTTCATTTTGAGAGGATTGATCCCCCCAAAATCATGTTTTTGCATAAAACGGTTACGTTTTGGGCATTTGTGGCGCCCTCTATGGGTCAAAGTGGAAATTATTTTGGGGATTCGTTGAGTAAACCACCCTCGACATGTGATTCAAATTTGGGATTGACCGGACGTTTCGTTTGTGATTTGTAGCATTTTTGGTAAAACGGGCCCCTCCCACTAACTTTGGAAGCCATTTACGGACGAACGGTAAGGACTATCAAAATGCCGTTTGGATATGTTTATCGCATGGGCCCAGAGATCATGTGTACCGATTTTTGTTAAATTTGGACAAAATATATGGGAGGAGGAGCTAAAAGTGTGTTTTGAAGAAAATTCAAAATGGCGGAAAATCTATCCTGACGCAAATGGGCGTGGCCTATATGGGGAGTTGCGTCATGACCCAAGGAATCTAGGGAAAAAGAAATTTTGATTTTACGACCTACGGTTCAAGAGTTATAGGCCAAAACGTAAAGGGGGCTGTTATAGCGCCACCATGTGGCCGATTAGTGTAATTATTTTTTCAATAATTTTGGACTAAATTATAAACCTCCCCACCAAATCTGGTAACTCTAGCTCTTACGGTTTCTGAGAAAAAAATACTTGAATTTGAGTTTTTTCACTTTTTCATTGAAGTGGATGGGGAAATTTAATGCACTAATAAATCAATATCAATAAAACTATGCAACCAATCTCTTAGCAAAATACAAGCACACGATTCCCGATGAAGCCGGTCATTTTGACATATAGCACTAAATTGGGAAAAATAAACTGTGGGAGGAGAGACGATCTAAACTATTGTTTATCTATAATATTAATAACTAGACGCGTCGCAATTCAGGGCAATTGCAAAGTGTGGTTGCGCCGACGCGAGTCGTGGGTCGCGGCCGCCGGGCTGTAGGAATACGCTGGGAGGAATACCGTCGGAGGCTGCGCCAATTACATTGTCACGTCACTCCTGAGATCACTTGCGTTTCATTTAGAAAGGATTGATCCCCCCAAAAATCATGTTTTTGCATCAAACGGTTACGTTTTGTGCATTTGTGGCGCCCCCTATGGGTCAAAATGGAAATTCTTTTGTGGATTCGTTGAGTAAACCACCCTTGACATTTGATTCAAATTTGGGATTGAGCGGACATTTCGTTCGTGATTTCTAGCATTTTTGGTAAAACGGGCCCCTCCCACTAACTTTGGAAGCCATTTACGGACGAACGGTAAGGACTATCAAAATGCCGTTTGGATATGTTCATCGCATGGGCCCAGAGATCATGTGTACCGATTTTTGTGAGATTTGGAAGGAAAAAAAATGGAAAAGGAGCAAAAAGTGTGTTTTGAAGAAAATTCAAAATGGCGGAAAATCTATCCAGACGCAAATGGGCGTGGCCTATATGGGGAGTTGCGTCATGACCCAAGGAATCCAGGGGAAAAGATTTTTTGATTTTACGACCTACGGTTAAAGAGTAATAGGCAAAAACGTAAAGGGGGCTGTTATAGCGCCACCATGAGGCCGACTGGTGTAATTCTTTTTTTAATAATTTCGGATTAAATTATAAACCTCCCCTTCAAATCTGGTAACTCTAGCTCTTACGGTTTCTGAGAAAAAAAAACTTGAATTTGAGTTTTTTCACTTTTCCATTAAAGTGGATGGGGAAATTTAATGCACTAATAAATCAATATCAATAAAACTATGCAACCAATCTCTTAGCAAAATACAAGCACACGATTCCCGGTGAAGCCGGTCATTTTGACATATGGCACTAAATTGGGAAAAAGAAACTGTGGGAGGAGATGCGCGGCAAAGTATTGTTTATCTGGAAGATGAAATAAAGTATCCCTAGAACTATAGTCTGGTTGCCCTGTTAGGGCAACCACACTAACTAGACGCGTCGCAATTCTGGGAAATTGCAAAGTGTGGTTGCGCCGACGCCGGTCGCGGGTCGCCGCCGCCCGGACTTGAGGAATATGCTTGGAGGAATACCATCGGAGGCCGCGTGACGTGCCATTCGAATTTGGTGCTGATTGGATCCTGTGTTCGTGATACATGGCGTTTTGATTTGAAGAAATAGGCCCCTCCCACTAAAATAAATAAGCCCCTCCCACAAATGTAGCGGGCCAATGACATCGTCATGTCACTCCTGATATCACCTGCTTTTCAATTTGAGAGGAGTGATCCCCCTAAAAATCATGTTTTTGAATCAAACGGTTACGTTTTGCACAGTTGTGGCGCCCCCTATGGGTCAAAGTGGAAATGCTTTTGGGGATTCGTTGAGTAAACCACCCTCGACATGTGATTTTAATTTGGGATTGACCGGACGTTTCGTTCGTGATTTCTAGCATTTTTGGTAAAACGGGCCCCTCCCACTAACTTTGGAAACCAATTACGGACGAACGGTAAGGACTATCAAAATGCCGTTTGGATATATGTATTGCATGGGTCCATAGATCACGTGTACCGATTTGTGTGAGATTTTGACAAAATTTGAAGGAAAAGGAGCAAAAAGTGTGTTTTGAAGAAAATTCAAAATGGCGGGAAATCTATCCTGACGCAAATGGGCGTGGCCTATATGGGGAGATGCGTCGTGACCCAAGGAATCCAGGGGAAAAGAAATTTTGATTTTACGACCTACGGTTCAAGAGTTATAGGCCAAAACGTAAAGGGGGCTGTTATAGCGCCACCATGTGGCCGATTAGTGTAATTATTTTTTCAATAATTTTGGACCAAATTATGAACCTCCCCTCCAAATCTGGTAACTCTAGCTCTTACGGTTTCTGAGAAAAAAAAACTTGAATTTGAGTTTTTTCACTTTAACATTAAAGCGGATGGGGAAATTTAATGCACTAATAAATCAATATCAATTAAACTATTTAACCAATCTCTTAGCAAAATACAAGCGCACGATTCCAGGTCAAGACGGTCATTTTGAGATATGGCACAACATTGGGGGATAAAAACTGTGGGAGTTTATGCAGCCCGAAGTATTGTTTATCTAGAAATAATAAAGCACATCCAGTACTATAGTCTGGTTGCCCTGTTAGGGCAACCACACTAACTAGACGCGTCGCAATTATGGGAAATTGCAAAGTGTGGTTGCGCCGTCGCCGGTCGCAGGTTGCCGCCGCCCGGACTTGAGGAATATGCTTGGAGGAATACCGTCGGAGGTCGCGTGACGTGCCATTCGAATTTGGTGCTGATTGGATCCTGTGTTCGTGATACATGGCGTTTTGATTTGAAGAAATAGGCCCCTCCCACTAAAATAAATAAGCCCCTCCCACAAATGTAGCGGGCCAATGACATCGTCATGTCACTCCTGAGATCACCTGCTTTTCAATTTGAGAGGAGTGATCCCCCCAAAAATCATGTTTTTGCATCAAACGGTTACGTTTTGCAGAGTTGTGGCGCCCCCTATGGCTCAAAGTGGAAATGCTTTGGGGGATTTGTTGAGTAAACCACACTTGACATGTGATTCAAATTTGGGATTGATTGGATTTTTCGTTCTTGATTTTTGGCATTTTTGGTAAAACGGGCCCCTCCCTCTAACTTTGGAAGCCATTTACGGACGAACGGTATGGACTATCAAAATTCTGTTTCGCTCCAGATTATCGCATGGGTCCAGAGATCATGTGTACCGATATTTGTGAAATTTGGAGAAAATATGTGGGAGGAGGAGCTAAAAGTGTGTTTTGAAGAAAATTCAAAATGGCGGAAAATCTATCCTTACGCAAATGGGCGTGGCCTATATAGGGAGTTGCGTCATGACCCAAGGAATCTAGGAAAAAATGATTTTTATTCTACGACCTACGGTTCAAGAGTTAAAGGCCAAAACGTGAAGGGGGCTGTTATAGCGCCACCATGTGGCCGATTAGTGTAATTATTTTTTCAATAATTTCGGACTAAATTATAAACCTCCCCTCCAAATCTGGTAATTTTAGCTCTTACGGTTTCTGAGAAAAGAATACTTGAATTTGAGTTTTTTCACTTTTCCATTAAAGTGGATGGGGAAATTTAATGCACTAATAAATCAATATCAATTAAACTATTTAACCAATCTCTTAGCAAAATACAAGCGCACGATTCCCAGTCAAGACGGTCATTTTGACATATGGCACGACATTGGGGGATAAAAACTGTGGGAGGAGAAGCACGGCAAAGTATTGTTTATCTATAAAGTTCATCAAGTACTATAGTCTGGTTGCCCTGTTAGGGCAACCACACTAACTAGACGCGTCGCAATTCTGGGCAATTGCAGAGTGTGGTTGCGCCGACGCGAGTCGCGGGTCGCGGCCGCCGGGCTCTAGGAATACGCTGGGAGGAATACCGTCGGAGGCTGCGCCAATTACATTGTCACGTCACTCCTGAGATCACTTGCGTTTCATTTAGAAAGGATTGATCCCCCCAAAAATCATGTTTTTGCATCAAACGGTTACGTTTTGTGCATTTGTGGCGCCCCCTATGGGTCAAAATGGAAATTATTTTGGGGATTCGTTGAGTAAACCACCCTCGACATTTGATTCAAATTTGGGATTGAGCGAACATTTCGTTCGTGATTTCTAGCATTTTTGGTAAAACGGGCCCCTCCCACTAACTTTGGAAGCCATTTACGGACGAACAGTAAGGACTATCAAAATGCCGTTTGGATATGTTCATCGCATGGGTCCAGAGATCATGTGTACCGATTTTTGTGAAATTTGGACAAAATATATGGGAGGAGGAGCTAAAAGTGTGTTTTGAAGAAAATTCAAAATGGCGGAAAATCTATCCTGACGCAAATGGGCGTGGCCTATATTGGGAGTTGTGTCATGACCCAAGGAATCTAGGGGAAAATAAATTTTGATTTTACGACCTAGGGTTCAAGTTATAGGCCAAAACGTAAATGGCGCTGTTATAGCGCCACCATGTGGCCGATTAGTGTAATTATTTTTTCAATAATTTCGGACTAAATCATGAACCTCCTCTCCAAATCTGGTAACTCTAGCTCTTACGGTTTCTGAGAAAAAAATACTTGAATTTGAGTTTTTGCACTTTTCCATTAAAGTGGATGGGGAAATTTAATGCACTAATAAATCAATATCAATAAAACTATGCAACCAATCTCTTAGCCTTATACAAGCACACGATTCCCGGTGAGGCCGGTCATTTTGACATATGGCACTAAATTGGGAAAAATAAACTGTGGGAGGAGAGACCCGGCAAAATAAAGTTTATCTAGAAGAATAATAACTAGACGCGTCGCAATTCAGGGCAATTGCAAAGTGTGGTTGCGCCGACGCGAGTCGTGGGTCGCGGCCGCCGGGCTGTAGGAATACGCTGGGAGGAATACCGTCGGAGGCTGCGCCAATTACATTGTCACGTCACTCCTGAGATCACTTGCGTTTCATTTAGAAAGGATTGATCCCCCCAAAAATCATGTTTTTGCATCAAACGGTTACGTTTTGTGCATTTGTGGCGCCCCCTATGGGTCAAAATGGAAATTCTTTTGTGGATTCGTTGAGTAAACCACCCTTGACATTTGATTCAAATTTGGGATTGAGCGGACATTTCGTTCGTGATTTCTAGCATTTTTGGTAAAACGGGCCCCTCCCACTAACTTTGGAAGCCATTTACGGACGAACGGTAAGGACTATCAAAATGCCGTTTGGATATGTTCATCGCATGGGCCCAGAGATCATGTGTACCGATTTTTGTGAGATTTGGAAGGAAAAAAAATGGAAAAGGAGCAAAAAGTGTGTTTTGAAGAAAATTCAAAATGGCGGAAAATCTATCCAGACGCAAATGGGCGTGGCCTATATGGGGAGTTGCGTCATGACCCAAGGAATCCAGGGGAAAAGATTTTTTGATTTTACGACCTACGGTTAAAGAGTAATAGGCAAAAACGTAAAGGGGGCTGTTATAGCGCCACCATGAGGCCGACTGGTGTAATTCTTTTTTTAATAATTTCGGATTAAATTATAAACCTCCCCTTCAAATCTGGTAACTCTAGCTCTTACGGTTTCTGAGAAAAAAAAACTTGAATTTGAGTTTTTTCACTTTTCCATTAAAGTGGATGGGGAAATTTAATGCACTAATAAATCAATATCAATAAAACTATGCAACCAATCTCTTAGCAAAATACAAGCACACGATTCCCGGTGAAGCCGGTCATTTTGACATATGGCACTAAATTGGGAAAAAGAAACTGTGGGAGGAGATGCGCGGCAAAGTATTGTTTATCTGGAAGATGAAATAAAGTATCCCTAGAACTATAGTCTGGTTGCCCTGTTAGGGCAACCACACTAACTAGACGCGTCGCAATTATGGGAAATTGCAAAGTGTGGTTGCGCCGTCGCCGGTCGCGGGTTGCCGCCGCCCGGACTTGAGGAATATGCTTGGAGGAATACCGTCGGAGGTCGCGTGTCGTACCATTCGAATTTGGTGCTGATTGGATCCTGTGTTCGTGATACATGACGTTTTGATTTGAAGAAATAGGCCCCTCCCACTAAAATAAATAAGCCCCTCCCACAAATGTAGCGGGCCAATGACATCGTCATGTCACTCCTGAGATCACCTGCTTTTCAATTTGAGTGATCCCCCCAAAAATCATGTTTTTGCATCAAACGGTTACGTTTTGCACAGTTGTGGCGCCCCCTATGGGTCAAAGTGGAAATGCTTTTGGAGATTCGTTGAGTAAACCACCCTCGACATGTGATTCAAATTTGGGATCGATTGGACGTTTCGTTTGTGATTTTTGGCATTTTTGGTAAAACGGGCTCCTCCCACTAACTTTGAAAGCCAATTACGGACGAACGGTAAGGACTATCAAAATGCCGTTTGGATATATTTATCGCATGGGTCCATAGATGACCTGTACCGATTTGTGTGAGATTTGGACAAAATTTGTAGGAAAAGGAGCAAAAAGTGTGTTTTGAAGAAAATTCAAAATGGCGGAAAATCTATCCAGACGCAAATGGGCGTGGCCTATATGGGGAGTTGCGTCATGACCCAAGGAATCCAGGGGAAAAGATTTTTTGATTTTACGACCTACGGTTAAAGAGTTATAGGCAAAAACGTAAAAAGGGCTGTTATAGCGCCACCATGAGGCCGACTGGTGTAATTCTTTTTTTTAATAATTTCGGACTAAATCATGAACCTCCCCTCCAAATCTGGTAACTCTAGCTTTTACGGTTTCTGAGAAAAAAAAACTTGAATTTGAGATTTTTCACTTTTCCATTAAAGTGGATGGGGAAATTTAATGCACAAATAAATCAATATCAATAAAACTATGCAACCAATCTCTTAGCAAAATACAAGCACACGATTCCCGGTGAGACCGGTCATTTTGACATATGGCACTAAATTGGGAAAAATAAACTGTGGGAGGAGATGCGCGGCAAAGTATTGTTTATCCGGAATAATAAAGTTCATCAAGTACTATAGTCTGGTTGCCCTGTTAGGGCAACCACACTAACTAGACGCGTCGCAATTATGGGAAATTGCAAAGTGTGGTTGCGCCGTCGCCGGTCGCGGGTTGCCGCCGCCCGGACTTGAGGAATATGCTTGGAGGAATACCGTCGGAGGTCGCGTGACGTACCATTCGAATTTGGTGCTGATTGGATCCTGTGTTCGTGATACATGACGTTTTGATTTGAAGAAATAGGCCCCTCCCACTAAAATAAATAAGCCCCTCCCACAAATGTAGCGGGCCAATGACATCGTCATGTCACTCCTGAGATCACCTGCTTTTCAATTTGAGTGATCCCCCCAAAAATCATGTTTTTGCATCAAACGGTTACGTTTTGCACAGTTGTGGCGCCCCCTATGGGTCAAAGTGGAAATGCTTTTGGAGATTCGCTGAGTAAACCACCCTCGACATGTGATTCAAATTTGGGATCGATTGGACGTTTCGTTTGTGATTTTTGGCATTTTTGGTAAAACGGGCTCCTCCCACTAACTTTGAAAGCCAATTACGGACGAACGGTAAGGACTATCAAAATGCCGTTTGGATATATTTATCGCATGGGTCCATAGATGACCTGTACCGATTTGTGTGAGATTTGGAAAAAATTTGTAGGAAAAGGAGCAAAAAGTGTGTTTTGAAGAAAATTCAAAATGGCGGAAAATCTATCCAGACGCAAATGGGCGTGGCCTATATGGGGAGTTGCGTCATGACCCAAGGAATCCAGGGGAAAAGATTTTTTGATTTTACGACCTACGGTTAAAGAGTTATAGGCAAAAACGTAAAAAGGGCTGTTATAGCGCCACCATGAGGCCGACTGGTGTAATTCTTTTTTTAATAATTTCGGACTAAATCATGAACCTCCCCTCCAAATCTGGTAACTCTAGCTTTTACGGTTTCTGAGAAAAAAAAACTTGAATTTGAGATTTTTCACTTTTCCATTAAAGTGGATGGGGAAATTTAATGCACTAATAAATCAATATCAATAAAACTATGCAACCAATCTCTTAGCAAAATACAAGCACACGATTCCCGGTGAGACCGGTCATTTTGACATATGGCACTAAATTGGGAAAAATAAACTGTGGGAGGAGATGCGCGGCAAAGTATTGTTTATCCGGAATAATAAAGTTCATCAAGTACTATAGTCTGGTTGCCCTGTTAGGGCAACCACACTAACTAGACGCGTCGCAATTATGGGAAATTGCAAAGTGTGGTTGCGCCGTCGCCGGTCGCGGGTTGCCGCCGCCCGGACTTGAGGAATATGCTTGGAGGAATACCGTCGGAGGTCGCGTGACGTACCATTCGAATTTGGTGCTGATTGGATCCTGTGTTCGTGATACATGACGTTTTGATTTGAAGAAATAGGCCCCTCCCACTAAAATAAATAAGCCCCTCCCACAAATGTAGCGGGCCAATGACATCGTCATGTCACTCCTGAGATCACCTGCTTTTCAATTTGAGTGATCCCCCCAAAAATCATGTTTTTGCATCAAACGGTTACGTTTTGCACAGTTGTGGCGCCCCCTATGGGTCAAAGTGGAAATGCTTTTGGAGATTCGTTGAGTAAACCACCCTCGACATGTGATTCAAATTTGGGATCGATTGGACGTTTCGTTTGTGATTTTTGGCATTTTTGGTAAAACGGGCTCCTCCCACTAACTTTGAAAGCCAATTACGGACGAACGGTAAGGACTATCAAAATGCCGTTTGGATATATTTATCGCATGGGTCCATAGATGACCTGTACCGATTTGTGTGAGATTTGGACAAAATTTGTAGGAAAAGGAGCAAAAAGTGTGTTTTGAAGAAAATTCAAAATGGCGGAAAATCTATCCAGACGCAAATGGGCGTGGCCTATATGGGGAGTTGCGTCATGACCCAAGGAATCCAGGGGAAAAGATTTTTTGATTTTACAACCTACGGTTAAAGAGTTATAGGCAAAAACGTAAAAAGGGCTGTTATAGCGCCACCATGAGGCCGACTGGTGTAATTCTTTTTTTAATAATTTCGGACTAAATCATGAACCTCCCCTCCAAATCTGGTAACTCTAGCTTTTACGGTTTCTGAGGAACAAAAACTTGAATTTGAGATTTTTCACTTTTCCATTAAAGTGGATGGGGAAATTTAATGCACTAATAAATCAATATCAATAAAACTATGCAACCAATCTCTTAGCAAAATACAAGCACACGATTCCCGGTGAGACCGGTCATTTTGACATATGGCACTAAATTGGGAAAAATAAACTGTGGGAGGAGATGCGCGGCAAAGTATTGTTTATCCGGAATAATAAAGTTCATCAAGTACTATAGTCTGGTTGCCCTGTTAGGGCAACCACACTAACTAGACGCGTCGCAATTCAGGGCAATTGCAGAGTGTGGTTGCGCCGACGCGAGTCGCGGGTCGCTGCCGCCTGGACTCGAGGAATACGCTGGGAGAAATACCGTCGGAGGCTGCGCCAATTACATTGTCAGGCAACTCCTGAGATCACTTGCGTTTCATTTTGAGAGGATTGATCCCCCCAACATATGTTTTTTGCATCAAAAGGTTACATTTTGAGCATTTGTGGCGCCCCCTATGGATCAAAGTGGAAATTCTTTTGGGGATTTGTTGAATAAACCACACTTGACATGTGATTCAAATTTGGGATTGACTGGACGTTTAGTTCGTGATTTGTGGGCTTTTTGGTAAAACGGGCCCCTTCCGCTAACTTTGGAAGCCATTTACGGACGAACGGTATGGACTATCAAAATTCTGTTCCTGTCCAGATTATCGCATGGGTCCAGAGATCATGTGTACCGATTTTTGTGAAATTTGGACAAAATATATGGGAGGAGGAGCTAAAAGTGTGTTTTGAAGAAAATTCAAAATGGCGGAAAATCTATCCTGACGCAAATGGGCGTGGCCTATATGGGGAGATGCGTCGTGACCCAAGGAATCTAGGGAAAAATAAATTTTGATTTTACGACCTACGGTTCAAGAGTTATAGGCCAAAACGTAAAGGGGGCTGTTATAGCGCCACCATGTGGCCGATTAGTGTAATTATTTTATCAATAATTTCGGACTAAATTAGGAACCTCCCCTCCAAATCTGGTAACTCTAGCTCTTACGGTTTCTGAGAAAAAAATACTTGAATTTGAGTTTTTGCACTTTTCCATTAAAGTGGATGGGGAAATTTAATGCACTAATAAATCAATATCAATAAAACTATGCAACCAATCTCTTAGCCTTATACAAGCACACGATTCCCGGTGAGGCCGGTCATTTTGACATATGGCACTAAATTGGGAAAAATAAACTGTGGGAGGAGAGACGATCTAAACTATTGTTTATCTACAAGAATAATAACTAGACGCGTCGCAATTCAGGGCAATTGCAAAGTGTGGTTGCGCCGACGCCGGTCGCGGGTCGCCGCCGCCGGGACTTGAGGAATACGCTTGGAGGAATACCGTCGGAGGCCGTGCAACGTGCCATTCGAATTTGGTGCTGATTGGATCCTGCGTTCGTGATACATGGCGTTTTGATTTTAAGAAATCAAATAGGCCCCTCCCACTAAATAAATAGGCCCCTCCCACAAATGTAGCGGGCCAATGACATCGTCATGTAACTCCTGAGATCATCTGCTTTTCATTTTGAGAGGAGAGATCCCCCCAAAAATCATGTTTTTGCATCAAACGGTTACGTTTTGCGCAGTTGTGGCGCCCCCTCTCGATCAAAGTGGAAATGCTTTTGGAGATTCCTTGAGTAAACCACCCTCGACATGTGATTCAAATTTGGGATTGATTGGACGTTTCGTTTGTGATTTCTGGCATTTTTTGTAAAACGGGCCCCTCCCACTAAATTTGGAAGCCAATTACGGACGAACGGTAAGGACTATCAAAATGCCGTTTGGATATATTTATCGCATGGGTCCATAGATGACCTGTACCGATTTTTGTGAGATTTGGGAAAAAATTGTAGGAAAAGGAGCAAAAAGTGTGTTTTGAAGAAAATTCAAAATGGCGGAAAATCTATCCAGACGCAAATGGGCGTGGCCTATATGGGGAGGAGCGTCTTGACCCAAGGAATCCAGGGGAAAAGATGTTTTGATTTTACGACCTACGGTTCAAGAGTTAAAGGCAAAAACGTAAAGGGGGCTGTTATAGCGCCACCATGAGGCCGACAGGTGTAATTCTTTTTTTAATAATTTCTGACTAAATTATAAACCTCCCCTCCAAATCTGGTAACTCTAGCTCTTACGGTTTCTGAGAAAAAAAAACTTGAATTTGAGATTTTTCACTTTTCCATTAAAGTGGATGGGGAAATTTAATGCACTAATAAATCAATATCAATAAAACTATGCAACCAATCTCTTAGCAAAATACAAGCACACGATTCCCGGTGAAGCCGGTCATTTTGACATATGGCACTAAATTGGGAAAAATAAACTGTGGGAGGAGATGCGCGGCAAAGTATTGTTTATCCGGAATAATAAAGTTCATCAAGTACTATAGTCTGGTTGCCCTGTTAGGGCAACCACACTAACTAGACGCGTCGCAATTATGGGAAATTGCAAAGTGTGGTTGCGCCGTCGCCGGTCGCGGGTTGCCGCCGCCCGGACTTGAGGAATATGCTTGGAGGAATACCGTCGGAGGTCGCGTGACGTACCATTCGAATTTGGTGCTGATTGGATCCTGTGTTCGTGATACATGACGTTTTGATTTGAAGAAATAGGCCCCTCCCACTAAAATAAATAAGCCCCTCCCACAAATGTAGCGGGCCAATGACATCGTCATGTCACTCCTGAGATCACCTGCTTTTCAATTTGAGTGATCCCCCCAAAAATCATGTTTTTGCATCAAACGGTTACGTTTTGCACAGTTGTGGCGCCCCCTATGGGTCAAAGTGGAAATGCTTTTGGAGATTCGTTGAGTAAACCACCCTCGACATGTGATTCAAATTTGGGATCGATTGGACGTTTCGTTTGTGATTTTTGGCATTTTTTGTAAAACGGGCTCCTCCCACTAACTTTGAAAGCCAATTACGGACGAACGGTAAGGACTATCAAAATGCCGTTTGGATATATTTATCGCATGGGTCCATAGATGACCTGTACCGATTTGTGTGAGATTTGGACAAAATTTGTAGGAAAAGGAGCAAAAAGTGTGTTTTGAAGAAAATTCAAAATGGCAGAAAATCTATCCAGACGCAAATGGGCGTGGCCTATATGGGGAGTTGCGTCATGACCCAAGGAATCCAGGGGAAAAGATTTTTTGATTTTACGACCTACGGTTAAAGAGTTATAGGCAAAAACGTAAAAAGGGCTGTTATAGCGCCACCATGAGGCCGACTGGTGTAATTTTTTTTTTAATAATTTCGGACTAAATCATGAACCTCCCCTCCAAATCTGGTAACTCTAGCTTTTACGGTTTCTGAGAAAAAAAAACTTGAATTTGAGATTTTTCACTTTTCCATTAAAGTGGATGGGGAAATTTAATGCACTAATAAATCAATATCAATAAAACTATGCAACCAATCTCTTAGCAAAATACAAGCACACGATTCCCGGTGAGACCGGTCATTTTGACATATGGCACTAAATTGGGAAAAATAAACTGTGGGAGGAGATGCGCGGCAAAGTATTGTTTATCCGGAATAATAAAGTTCATCAAGTACTATAGTCTGGTTGCCCTGTTAGGGCAACCACACTAACTAGACGCGTCGCAATTCTGGGAAATTGCAAAGTGTGGTTGCGCCGATGCCGGTCGCGTGTCGCGGCCGCTGGTACGCGAGGAATACACCGGGAGGAGTACCGTCGGAAGTTGCGCGACATGCGTTTCAAATTTGGTGCCGATCGGATCCCGCGTTAGCGATACGTGCAATTTTGATTTTAGGAAATAGGCCCCTCCCACTAAAGAAACAGGCCCCTCCCACAAATGTAGCGGGCCAATGACATCGTCATTTCACTCCTGAGATCCCTCGCTTTTCTTTTTGAGAGAAAAAATTACGTTTTAAAAATCATGTTTTTGCATCAAACGGTTACGTTTTGCAGAGTTGTGGCGCCCCCTATGGGTCAAAGTGGAAATGCTTTAGGGGATTCGTTGAGTAAACCACCTTCGACATGTGATTCAAATTTGGGATCGATTGGACGTTTCGTTCGTGATTTTTGGCATTTTTGGTAAAACGGGCTCCTCCCGTTAACTTTGGAAGCCAATTACGGACGAACGGTAAGGACTATCAAAATGCCGTTTGGATAGGTTTATCGCATGGGTCCATAGATGACCTGTACTGATTTGTGTGAGATTTGGACAACATTTGTAGGAAAAGGAGCAAAAAGTGTGTTTTGAAGAAAATTCAAAATGGCGGAAAATCTATCCAGACGGAAATGGGCGTGGCGTACATGGGGAGTTGCGTCATGACCCAAGGAATCTAGGGAAAAATAAATTTTGATTTTACGACCTACGGTTCAAGAGTTATAGGCCAAAAGGTAAAGTGGGCTGTTATAGCGCCACCATGTGGCCGACTGGTGTGATTTTTTTTTAAATAATTTTGCAATAAACTATTAACCTCCCCTCCAAGTCATGTAACTGTAGCCCTTATGGTTTCCGAGAAAAAAATACTTGAATGGGAGTTTTTGCAATTCCCATTAAAGTGGATGGGGAAATTTAATGCACTAATAAATCAATATCAAAAAATCTATCCAGACGCAAATGGGCGTGGCCTATATGGGGAGCTGCGTCATGACCCAAGGAATCCAGGGGTAAAGATTCTTTCATTTTACGACCTACGGTTCAAGAGTTATAGGCAAAAACGTAAAGGCGGCTGTTATAGCGCCACCATGAGGCCAAATGGTGTAATTATTTGTTTAATAATTTTGGACTAAATTATGAACCTCCCCTCCAAATCTGGTAACTCTAGCTCTTACGGTTTCTGAGAAATAAATACTTGAATTTGACTTTTTTCACTTTTCCATTAAAGTGGATGGGGACATTTAATGCACTAATACATCAATATCAATTAAACTATGTAACCAATCTCTTAGCAAAATACAAGCACACGATTCCCGGTGAAGCCGGTCATTTTGACATATGGCACTAAATTGGGAAAAATAAACTGTGGGAGGAGAAGCGCGGCAAAGTATTGTTTATCCGGAATAATAAAGTTCATCAAGTACTATAGTCTGGTTGCCCTGTTAGGGCAACCACACTAACTAGACGCGTCGCAATTCAGGGCAATTGCAAAGTGTGGTTGCGCCGACGCAGAGTTCTGGGTTGCGGCCATGGGAGTCCAAGGAATCCATCGTCACATAGTAGTTCACAGTTCAGTCCCCAGTGGAACAGATGGTGTTATAGGTCTCAAAATAAATTATTAAAGCAGACTTGCCATTTTTTTAAACCTTATTGTTCTGATCTGAGACATTGTGAGGAGAAAATACCCTGTGTATATAGAGTAAATGGCATATCTGCGATTTGCAAACAAGTTGTAAATACTCGGAAGACATTTCACGTTTTCCCCACACTTATATTATGTCATGTTTTTAGTATAAGATTCAGCACCTTTTTTCCCCAACCTGATAATAGATATTAAATACCTTGTAATGTACTTGTGAATGTCTCACCATATAATACATGTGGAACCATTACGATACTTGTCGACCTGGCTAGTAGCCATACCATTTTGTATATTGTAAGATAGATACTCCCCAGCATATCAGGCACATCAGTGTTACTTAATGGTGTCAATACCACAATGAAAAACTATTGTTTAGCCTACATTGTGACAGACTTGTCATTACCAGGCAGGAGTTTTGGATAAGCTCTAATGTAGATTGCTTCACAATTTTACACACAGTAGAGGGATTGAAGTCCATTTTGTCCAGCAGGCAGAGATTATAGTCTGACACTTTCAATTACAAGCTTAAAACACCAAATTATAGAAGGCAAGAATTATTGTCAGTTAAACGAACAACTTGTGTATATTATGTTCATATGTGTATGGGTTTAGGCATTAATGAGATGTTACATTCCAAAGTTTCACTTTTTGTTCAGCTTTAGTAGTGAAGAACCCTTCTGATTGTGAATAGTAAAAACACATCTGTATTCATTGTAAATGTTAAATACATGTGACTAAATACATTACCAAACATATAGATTCACTTTTCAAACACATGGCAAAAAGAAAAATAAGTAGAGACAAAGCAGAGCAGATATAGTTTAAAGTATTTATTAACACAATTGTATTATTGGTACCTTTACTGTAAGCAACACCATTAATATATTTGGTATAATGTCCTATCAATTATTTTTACTATAGTTATTATGATTATATATGTAATTATGGTCATATTTTATGATTCTATATATAGGTTAATATGAGTTATTAGTGACAATTAAACAAATTATATTTTATGATAACTATTACAATGCCTGTAAACAGTTTATTATTATTGACAGATATATTATTGATGCTATAATGGTTATTATTATTACGATTATTACTGTTATTGTCCAAAATTATATTCTAACCTTTAAGTAATTTCAATATTTTCCAGGGTGAAGCAAAAAACCCGCCTCCTATTTCAGCCAATTTAGGAGTGCACGGGGAAAAAATTCTTGCACCGACCCCTTTGTTAAAAAAGGCGATCAAGCAAGCTCCTGGTAAATATATTAAACAAACTAAGAAATTTAACATTCTGAAAAATAAGTAAAACTTTTAGGGCTGCAACTATATTGATTAAGTGAATTATCTCAAAGTGTATTTTGTAGATATCTAATTTTGTATTTATCAATGAATCAATGTGTAACATTTTCCATAATTATTTTGGGATTACATTTATTAGTTTAATTAAGAAATTAAGTCCTATTTTAATGCTTGTATATTGGCTGTTTGAATAAAATTAAATTTTTTGACAACATTTATTAAAAAATAATTTAGTCCTAATAAGTGTTACAGTCTTACAGCCCTAAAAACAAATGGTGAGTTAAAACATTTACAACATGCACATGTAAATATAAGGTAGTGGGTCATGAAAAGGCAGTATACAATCCAAAATAGTTTGTTATGCATTTTTTAGAATTGATTATTTTATGTGTGAGTTTGTTATTAAATTCAGGGATGGCCAATATTGTGTTTATAGAAATTGGGTACTACCGGTTCACGAGCCACAACATAAATGACAATTAGAAATATGACAATTATTCACAAAGAACATTCCTGAAATGTAGAAAAAGGTTAAAGGCAAAAACAATATCAGTGCTGGACGGCTTCTGAAAAACAGGGAAACAAGTGTTAGTGTTCTTTTCAAACAAATGCCTCACAATCAGTAATTATGAAAAAAGACAAAACAATGCTACAATATGAATAATACTAGCGACAAGAGAAAAAAGGTGAGATTTGGCTGCTGCGTAATGGGAGATTCCAAAGTATAGGTGCGGCTACGATGAGGCCCGGTCACTACTTGGGCAGCTGATTCACATGTTCCAGTGATATATCCAATGACAGGGTTGGTGATCAAGAGGTTCCATTGTTCGCAATCCGTTTGTTATTTAGTGTGGCAGATGAGACTTTGCGCTGGAGTGGCACCAGAGAATGATGTAGCGTTGGCTATGAATAGTTCATACCGTCAAACGATCATCTCTGGTGACCACTATTTGGGCAGCTCATTCACATGTTCCAGTGATATATCCAATGACAGGGTTGGTGATCAAGAGGTTCCATTGTTCGCAATCCTTTTGTTATTGAGTGCGGCAGATGTGATTTATAAGAGCAGGTCAGAATGCGTTTGGTGGGAAAGAGCACGATGTCCTTGAAACTAAGGTCTACATGGTTCCAGTGTTTGCAAGCTTGTCTTGCAGGCTATGCACTAGTCCTGATCGGAGGATAATACGCAATACACAGGATCATGGTAGCTGTAGTACGTACGTAGTACTCCAGACTGTAGACATTGCTCTGGTCTTGAGATGTAAATGTGATCCAACAGCGTGTTTTTGTCAGTAGTCTTCTCCTTGATCAGTTGTGTGTATCCTCTGGACTCGAGCAGCATCGCTATCGGAGTACCTACACTGGCCAGTAGATTTTCGTTGAAATCACCACAGACTACGATGGGATGGTGGTCCATCACTTCTAAGGAGTCCAGAAGCGCCTTCAGATTTTCCATGAACGGGTCATCGTAACGTGGTGGTCTGTACACTGCAGCGATCAGAAGCTTGACAGGGGACTCTATCTTGACGACCACAAACTCGAGGTTTGTCACATTGTGTAGGTAACGCTTTTCACATGCCTGGAAATGGTCCTTCACATACACAGCGACGCCACCGCCATTCTGTTCTGCACGTTCAGTGGAGTACGAGATGTGCTTGTTGCGGCTGAACATGGTGTATCCATCCAATTGGAGACTGTCAGCCACAAAGGAGCCGGTGAGATGCGTCTCGGTCAAGCACAGGACATCTGCATGGGTCAGTTCGTGATGTTTTTTGATGTCCTGAATGTGTGCCGGTAAACTTTGCGTGTTGTGATGGACAATCGCGAGTGTTTGCGCCTGGCCTGTCGTCTCTCGATACTTCAACAGTGGCATAACACTGTCCAGTGAGGCGGTCTTCATGGATTCCAGGGCAGCTGTGATTGCAGGATCAGCATAGATTTTCTTCGCATCGAAGTCAATGATGTGCAATCCCTGCAATGACGTTGTCCTACTGAGGGCAACGTAGGCCATGCCTGGTTGGAAGATCCGTTTCAAGGAAACCACAGCAGATTGTGTAGTCATGCCTTGGACTTTGTGAGCTGTGCAAGCATATGCCAACTTGATGGGAAATTGCCTACGAAGCGTGTTATTGCTCAGGTGTTCCTCATATCTCTCGACGTACACTTGTGTACTGCCAGGTGTAGTTTTCCGGTATTTCTGTCCTGCTTCAGGCTTGTCTACTACAAGCCAAAGCTTGGCTACTCTACTCCCGTCCTCGTTTACGTGCATCTCTACACTAGCCATCTTGCCAAATGTCCCGTTCACAAGGCCATCCTCCACATCTATGTTCCTGATGATCACGATTGGGGCGCCTTCTGCAACCTGCAAGTTGTCAAGAAGATCTTTCTGCTCTCCTGTACAGGGACTGGCAAGGCGAATCTTGTGGTTATGGACTTGCTTGTAGTCTTCCGCGGGTATGTTGACGATGTGGCTGTGGAGCGCAGACAAAGATTTGGCGTTGTGTTCGGACACCTCTTTGTTGGTTGCGAAGATGTGCACAACATCCTTAGGACAACGGTCACGCACAGTCACTACACTAAGTCCCTCAGAGACGCTCAGTCCAACTTCTACTCAAACATCATCAATAACAGTCCCGGCAACTCAAAACAGCTTTTCTCAACCATAAATCACTTCCTAAAACCTCAACCCCCTTCAAACAGAGCCATCACTGCAGAACAGTGCAACGACTTTATGGTCTTCTTCAGAACCAAAGTCGACACTATCCGTTCCTCCCTCTCCGGCCCCCCCACTCCATCTGCTCCAACTGCCATCCCACAGTCTGGGGCCTCCCAGCCTCTCTGCTGCTTTTCTCCCACCACGCAGCAAGAGGTTGAGGACACCATCAGCCGGATGAAGCCTTCCACATGCACCCTGGACCCCTTCCCCACAGCCCTGGTCAAATTACACATCCAAGCCATAAGCCCCCTGATCACCAAAGCAATAAACCATTCCCTACAGTCCGGTCACGGTCCATCAGCTTTAAAAACAGCCATTATCACTCCCCTCATCAAAAAACCCACCCTAGACCCGGACGTTCTCGCTAATTACAGACCCATTTCAAACCTACCATTTCTCTCCAAGGTGTTGGAAAAAATAGTCGCCACCCAACTGCAACACCACCTCAACAGCAACAACATCTCCGAAAAATTCCAGTCTGGTTTCCGCTCCGCTCACAGTACCGAAACAGCACTGGTCAGGGTCACCAACGACATCCTCACTGCATCTGACAATGGCTCCCCCTCCCTCCTCATCCTCCTGGACCTCACTGCAGCTTTTGACACCGTTGATCACTCCATCCTACTCAACCGCCTCCACTCCACCATCGGACTCTGTGACACCTCCCTGGACTGGTTCCGGTCCTACCTGACCGGAAGGACTGAGCATGTCTCCATGGGAGGTGCTCATTCCCCCACCCAACCCGTCACTTGTGGTGTCCCCCAAGGATCCGTGCTTGGCCCCACCCTATTCACCCTGTACATGCTCCCCCTTGGTCGTGTCATCAGCAGGCATGGAATTTCTTTCCATTGCTATGCTGATGACACACAGCTCTACATAAAAATGGACCCCCCCCGTCCCCCCCGCTCTGCAGTCCCACTGTCATCTCCGTCACCATCACCTTCATCCACAATCACCATCTGCCTGGAGGAGATAAAGGCGTGGATGAAACACAACTTCCTACAACTCAACAGCTCCAAAACCGAGGCCATTCTCATCGGCACCCCACACCAAGTTCAATCATCCCCCATAACAAGCATCACCTTCTCCGGCCAGGACCTTCCCCTCTCATCAGTTGTCACCAACCTGGGCGTCAAAATGGACACCCGCCTCAACTATGAGACCCACATCAAATACCTCTGCAAAACATCCTTCTTCCACCTTAGAAATATAGCAAAACTCCGCCCCACCCTCACTCTTCCTGACGCCGAAAAGTTGGTCCACGCCTTTGTCTCCTCCAGGTTGGACTACTGTAATGCACTTCTCGTCGGGATCCCTAGCAAGAGCCTTCAAAAGCTCCAATACATACAGAACAGCGCTGCTAGGATCCTGACGAGAGTGCGCAAATACGAGCACATCACCCCCATTCTCAAATCACTACACTGGCTTCCCATCTCCTCCCGGACAGAATTCAAAATCACCCTGTTAACCCACCAGTGCATCTACGGTAATGCCCCCCCCTACCTCAAGGAACTGATCGAACCACAGACCGCCACCCGCAGCCTCCGCTCAGGAAACACCAATAAACTTAAGGAACGGCACACCAACCTCCGCACTATGGGAGACCGAGCATTCTGTGCAGCCGCCCCCCGGCTGTGGAACTCACTCCCAGACCATCTCAGAGCTCCTCAAACTGTGAACACTTTTAAGAGAGCACTAAAAACCTACCATTTTAACAAAGCATTTGGTTAGCTTTTTAAGCCGGTTTTAATAACCCTGTCTCTCCTTTTTAAACTTGTTTTAAACATGTTTTAATCCTGTTTTAGTCTTTTTGATTTTTATTTGATTCTTTTGCAAATGGTTTTCGTTATCTGTTTTATTATGTACTGTAGCACTTTGAGGTTTGTTTCAAATGTAAAGTGCAATACAAATAAAATTTATTATTATTATTATTATTAGTCACTCTCTGAGCAAGGAGTGCTTTGTCTGTGTCACTCAGCGGATCCTTCTTCGCTTTGACTCTCAACCTATTCAGAAGCTCTGCGTAGGGCAGATCATCTTTCTGTCGCATGATCTCGGTCAACGTGATCATCTGAAAGTGTTCGAGCAGAAGGTCCGGTTGGCCTTCCTCGAGCACACAGAGCGGTTTCCCACTTGACGTTGGAGGGAGCTGGTAAAAGTCGCCTACTACAAGTACCGACATGCCGCCGAATGGCCTCTTACTGCCTTTAATCTCTTGCAGTCTCCAGTGGATGTAGATAAACATAGCCTTTGAAATCATCGACACCTCATCTATGACGATGATCTCCGCATTTCCCAGCTTTGCCCTCACGTCATCCAATTTGTTTCCCAGTCCTATGTAGGGTGGTTTCAGTTTTCTTGGCAACTTCAACAGGGAATGCAGTGTGTTTCCCGCGATGTTGTATGCCGCAGTTCCTGTAAACGCAGACAGCAGCACTGTGGGCATGGATGCATCCGTCTCCTCAAACAGTCTGGGGAGTCGACGGAGAATCCGTGTTGCCTCACCGTAGATGCACTTGATCAGGTGTGATTTGCCAGTTCCAGCACCCCCAGTGACAAAGAAGAAGAAGGGTTCGGGTTTCTGGTCGAGTACGCTCTTGAAGCACCATTCACGTACAGAGTGAAAGATGGAGGCTTGAGTCCGGTTGAGGTTTCGACACATTGAACGCAGATAATCGAGGCTCATTTGCGGAGCCGATACCCTGTGACCAACAATTGTACCCACCTCTTGACAACTGAACTCTGGGACGTCGTCTTGTTCGTCGTCTGCCTGTGGATCTTGATCTTGTTCGGCAAGACATTCCATCCGCTCGAGCTCATTTTCTGGGGCAATGTTGGCCCACGCATCTTCCGCAGGGCCATGCTTCATGAATTCCTCTAATGCTTCTTCCATCGATTTGCTGTGTTTTTCATACCTCATTTTGTTCTCATCAACAATGGCATTTGCGCGGCATGTCCATTTTTGTCCAGGTATTTTCACAGACGCAGAGTCGTAGAACTCCTTGTAGGTGGGGAAGATTGCGGTTTTCAGTGTGGTCTGATAGCGATGCGGAAGGTAAGCCTTCAGCAAGTTGCCGAAGTATTTCTCGGGGTCCTTCTGTTCCGAGAATTTCGCGTATCTGATAACCGCGGGTCGGCCATCCGTCGAGCGCTTCTTAATGGTTCCCATGTTGTCAGACAGCTTCAGGCAATCTGGCTTTTTTGCTTCGCTACCGTACACAATCCTGTACTCGGATGCAAATTCTGCTAGACACATGTTGTCAAACACCAGTGTTTTGGGTCTGGCGTTGTATTTGTCAAGAAGCCCTGACATCCACACTTGGTTCGAATCGGCTGGTCTTTTCTGCAGCAAGCTGAGCGGGAGGCTCATTTTCATTGCATTGTCATCCGTCGGGAGGAAGACAACTTTGCGGGAGCATTCCTTCAATTGCAAGCTGCAAGTTCGGGCCACTGCCTCCTGAGAGCTAACCTGTCTGTTTTTCACATATGCGTGAACAAGTTCGTTCATTGCACCCCTTTCGGTCACTTTTGTGGGGTCTATGCCTTCGACTACTTGTTTCAGAAGCTCACCCATCTCATGTTCGGCCTTGGATATGTAGGACAGCATGTATGAGATGCAAACAAAGTGGTCCAGGACAAACTGGATATCCATGTTGGCATTCCAGGCCTCCAGCAAAACTGGGTTGTAGTTGTTCACATAGCAGTCCTTGACTCCACGCTTCATCAAGAGGACCTGGACATTCCTCAAGTCTTCAAGATAGCTGTCGTACTCTTCGTGAGTCAAATTGCACTTTGCCAGCAACTCTGAGAGATCGGTCAGTTCTGATGGCAAGTCCAGAAGTAGATCATACAGAGGTTTGAGTTTGGCCAAAGCAGCTTGTGCTCTTGCCCTCTGTTGTTTGCCTATGCCTTCGGTACTCCTCTTTGCACTTTCGTTTGCTCCTTCATTTCCTCCTGTTGCGGCCCTTTCGTTTTCATCCGTGACCTCCTCCGTTGGATCAACTGGCGTTGGGTTAGTTAACCAGGTTGTGTCCACTGGTGCCTTGGGGAATCCAAACCTGCATGTCTTGTTACCTTTCTTACAGGACTTTGTGTGGTTTTTGCTGTGCATCTGAACTTCTTGGACAATTCGGTGAAGCACAGGATTTTCGTTTGGATCAGGCAGCTGGCACGAAATGTAGCGGTCCGCAAATTCGCATATCTTCTCGTCCGAGTCTTCTCCAAGTTTGGGGGCGTCGGCTACCCACATTAAGGCGTGAACATGCGGCGAACCCCGGTTTTGATACTCGATTCTATGGAACCAATCTATGACGTGTCCGATTGGGCGAGCATCAGACAACAGCAGTTTTGAATACGCAGAATGAACTCGCTTGTCAAACATTCGCATGGTAGTCACTGCATTGCTTCTGAGGATGTCGCATTTCTCATTCCAGTCCAGCTTGTCAAAATCCACTATTTGGCCTTGCTGTGCTTTTATTGCCGTTATGACCTCTGGCCATCTGAATTCTGCAGCACTTAAGGTCAAAAAGAAGGTAGGTGGGCCTAACTGACGGACCATGGCAAACAAATCATACATGGTCTTCTGCCAGTAGGCTGGCGTCCCCCTAAGGGGTTGCATGAACCTTGTTGCATCCCGATTTCTGACCAGTCTCTCAACTTCATGCTTGTCCTGCAACATCTTGTTGGAGATCCTGCGACCATCCTTGGTAAAGGGTTTGCCCTTCCTCAATTGAATTGAGATGGTGTTTTTTGCCAAGTGGGTCTCTGTAACAAACTGGGCAAAAAAGAGATAGCTTTGGTCTCTCGCAAAACGATCATCAACATTGAAAAGCCTTGCGTTGAAGTACCTGCTTGGTGTCAGTTTGAGCTTTCTCTTCCGATCCAACGTGTTCTCTCCAGTTGGAAACAATGTAGGGAAGGCCCTTGCTTCGAGGTTAGGGGCTGTGCTATAGCTGACAGGCTTGTTTCCTTCAGCTGGGGCGATGCAGAATATGCCATCTCCGTATGTCATTGTCTCTTGTCCAATGTCATCCGGTTCCAAGCAACTGTCCAGGCCATGTCCAGGTCTCAGCGCATCTTGCTCATCTTGGGCAGTGGGTGGATGTTGATCCACTCTCCGTGATGGGTCGAGGGTTTCAGTCGCATCGGCTACTTCCATCATTTCGGCGTCGTCACAACTGTCCATGACTTCGTCTGTGCCCGTCTGTTCAACAGTGGGTAGGTCTTCAAGTTCAACAGTGGGTAGGTCTTCAAGATGGCCCTCCACATTTTCATCGTTGATGCTCTCATCATCTCGGATTGTGATGTTTTTGTAGCCGGGGTGTGTCTCGATGAGTTTCCTCAAGCCCAGTAAGACATTGGTCATATTGACAGTGTGAAACAAATGATGGCCTTTGTACCGCAGACGTCTCTTCAGTTTCACCCTGTACAAACGGGATGAGTCGAGCCTTCTGGGTAGGGTGTTTACTGTGGTTTCCACGTCTGCTGGCACGCACACCACAGCACCATATATAGCACTCTGTTTGCCTTTAGGAAGTGTGAGAATCTTGGCAAATGGTATGGCTATTGCCGATATTTGTCTTTCCAGCACATTGAGTTGGCGGAGCTCTGGAGGAATGGGTGCAAGTTCCAGGTTGTTTGCGACAGCCAAGCGTGGCATTCTTCCTGCTACTACACTGTTGTGACAGCATCGACAAATCCACTCTTTTCGCCTTTCTACGGGTACAGTGCAATCTTCTGGCCCTCCACATTGATCATCACACGAATGAAGGTATTTGCCTGTCAAGCAGGCAGCAACCACGCGGGGTTTGATCGTGTAATTTGACCGATGACAAACATACACTTGATCAGAGAAAAGAGTCCGATGGCACGTTGTGCAAACAAAAGTTGGTCCATGTTTTATGACTTTCTGGAAACTCGCTATAGCGCCTTGTAGTAGCTCATTCTGTTGGGGTGCGGTAGGTAAATCTATCCTCGCAGTATCTAAATCTTTCATCGCTTTTACAGCAATGCCCCGTTTGCGCAGGTCATCACATAAGTCCTTGTATCTATTTCTTATTCTCATTGAACGTCGGATGTCACGGCGCATCTTGAAGAATGGGTCCGTTTTGCATCTGCGGGCCATGTAGGACTTCATGTGTTCCCCAACCTTTTCCCTGAACTCCTCATCTTCTCTGAACCTCTTGTTTACATAAGCCTTCTTTTTCCCTCTTAACACCTCATCTCTATTGTACCTCCTGTTGTCATAAGCCTGTTTCTTCTGTCTAAATTCCTCATCTTTCCTCCTCATTTTCTCATATTCTTTCTGCTTCACCTGATGCTGTCGTCTGAACTCCTCATTTTCATTGTACCTCCTGTTGCCATATGCCTTTTTCATCCAACTGAACACTACATCTTGACTGATTCTCCTGTTGGCACATGCCTTCTTGAATTTGTTTTGCTGTTCCTTGAATTTTGCATTTGTTATACATCTCATGGCAATGTATTTGTTCATGTATTCCTTCCTCGTAGTCCAATGTTTGTCCTTGTTATCAGATTGCAGTTGATCCTTTATTTGTCTCCTCATCATTTTCTTTTTCCGTTGTTTATTCACTTTGTTGGCTCCATAATCTTTAGTGTCTGAACTTACCTTTGTTGATGGTGCATGGCCTGCCTGCAGAGAATGTGTGGTCATTGGAGGTCCAGTGTTTGTTCCATCCTGGCTAGTTAGATCGACAGGCTCTTTTTGATGCAGGTTGTCAGGAGTAACTTGTGTTGTTGACAGATGGGGTGACCGTGCATTTGTCTGTTCGAATGTCACTGGCATGAAGTCAAACTGCATTTTGTCAATATTCCGTGAATGTGAGAAGTCAATTACCTGGTCAATCTTAGCCCACAGATCATCCAACTGAGAGAAGGTCATCATTACAGATTTTCCTCCAGACAAAGGTAGGCCATCAGCACTTCTTTGATGAGAGTCAAACAGTCCATATCTTCCAGACCCGTCCCTAAAAACGGCAATGGTGTGTGGTGATACTGTTAGGAGTGCATATTTGACATCTTCAGACAGACATTGAAGTCTTTCCTGAAGCTTCAGCCACCAATGCCGTTGGTGAGGCTCTCCCTCAGCTCTCATATATCCCATATCTATGTTACCTTTTGTCACAGAGTACGTATTGCGTTTGGTTTCCACCTTGAGGGGCGTTTCCTCCATTGTCAGCAGGGATAACCTAAACAGCTTTTGTCTTTTTAGTTGTGCTATTGTTCTTTTATACAGACTGTCTCCCATGTCCAGTATCTTGTCAAGATCATCCATCTTTAAGTCAAGACCTTCATGTTGGTGTGCCAGAAATGTCAGAGCCATGCATGTACACTGCCGATTCTTTGACATATCTGAAAATGCATGATGATCTTGGCTTTTGGATGCCTGCACAGATTTTACAGAGGGTGGCACGGTGCATGCTTGCAGTACCGGGTCATTGTTGGAAAGGTCCATGGCCTCGCCAATGTTTTCTTGTTCTTCAACATCAAACTGTGCATGTTGCTGAGCTGTTTCTACCAAAGGCTCCATGGCTGGACTAAATGTCTCTTGTGTCCCTTCATCGACCTCTGTGCAACTGTTTGGTGAATCTGTATGGGCCAACTTAGCATCCCAGCATTTCTTTTTAGCGATAGATTTTTTCCCACGACGAGGCATGATGTCACCAAGTTTTAGATCTGAACTTTTATGAAAATGTACACTCTTTACCAAAACACAACCTTCAAAACTAGTGTAGCATTAGTCACAAATCACTCAAGCATCAAGAATCAACTTACTTACCATTAAAAAGTCACCAGCGGAGCTGTTTCGATCTGATGAACACTAGAATAAAAAAAGAGAACAATTTCAGACTAGCGCTAGTTTTACAATATAATTACTTGTTAGATTATTTTTTTCTACCGTTATATTCTTGTGTAAAAACCGTGTGTGCCATTTTATGACAGTAGATTTTCAGGCCGCTGCGCAGCCTTCAAACCTAGTCCTATGTTATGCTGCTAAGAGCATTGGTCACTGAAGCATGGCCATTTGAAGTGTTTTACACTGTTATAGCACCTACCAAGTTTGGGGCGTTAAGCATGCTCGGAACTGGAGTTATGGCTGTTTAAAGGGCACATTTTTTATGAAAATCTTTGTCTATGATCAAGTATCGGTATATATGAAGTCATTTCTCTGACTGTTGAGTTTTTTCATCTTTCATAATGTTCATTATTGGTATGTTAACAATATAGCAGCTGCATTTGTATGTATGGGGCTTATTTTATTCATATCCATCTACAATTCATGCCATTATGGCTATAACAGACTTGAGTTTTGTAATAGCTTACATTCCCTTGTTGAACTTTAACTATTCAAGATTTTATACAAAATTAACCAAAACATTTTGAAAAAGTATAACTAAAGAGAGAAAGTATTACATAAGAATATATGTATACCAAAGATTATGTATATGATGAGTACACCATAGAATTGAAGTACGGCACTCATATTATCAGCATAGTTTATATTAGGTATAGCAGTATGGGAAAATAATGCATTAATTCATAAGTTTACTGTTGCAAACACTAATGTTACCATTTATCTGTAGAATAATGGTGTAACCATTTTGTTTTATTTCATTAGAATTTTTTTAATAAGAATGGCTGACAGCTTTGACTAAATTGGATCCTATATAGTAAGGCTGAACGATTAATCATTTTCAAACCGAAATCGCGATTTGAAACCACGCAATTAGCTAATCGCAAAGGCCGGGATTTTTAATTTTTTAATGTTATCATAATAAATAAATGTAATATTAATATTAATCCCAGAGCACCCGCGGGACTTGTCTCCTTCTCTCCAGAGTGGCTGCCTCTCTCTACAGGGAGCGAGAGGGCAGCGAGCTCCCCCCCCCCCTCTCTCTCTCCCTCGCTCTGTCCCTCTCATAGAGTTAGGTCCCTCTCCGTCGGCTAAAACATAATTTTCGTTGCGACACAAGTAGTGTAGTAGTAGTGTTGCTCCTATCTATGTTTGTTTCTGTAAGTGTAACTTATATTTTTCCCATCATTATTAAACTATTAGATGCTGTAAACAAATACGATGGAAAGCACTTCCTGGTCAGTGTTGCCAGGTTTTGTGAGAGAAATAAGCAACCCTGTCTATGAAAACAAGCCCAAAAGAAGCGACTATGAACTGTATCTTTGTCACTATCTACAGTGGTGGAAAAAGTACTCAAATTTTGTACCAGTATCAATACTGCAATGTAGAAGTACTCTGTTACAAGTAAAAGTCCCAAATTCAAAATTTACTTGAATAAAAGTACAAAAGTATTGGTATCAAAATGTACTTAAAAGTACCAAAAGTAAAAGTACTAATGTTTGAAAATAGCAGATCTACAAGCTCACAACGCGTCGCATCGCGGCGCGTTGTGAGCTTGTAGATCGGCTATTTTCAAATAACCTAGGTATAAAATAGGGCTAAAGTGGTTAATGTAGGTTTTATAATATTATAATTTATATCGGCAAAGTAACTAGTCACTAAAGTTTTCAAATAATTGTAGTGGAGTAAAAGTACAATATTTGCCTCTGAGATGTAGTGGAGTAGAAGTTAAAGTATTGGAAATTAGAAATACTCAAGTAAAGTACAAGTACCTCAAAATTGTACTTAAGTACAGTACTTAAGTAAATGTACTTAGTTACTTTCCACCACTGCGTTATGTATTCTGAGTTTTTCACTTCCAAGGAGTAGTAGTAATACAATGTACAGTAGGAGAGGACTTTGCCTTGTGAGACAAAAAAGTGTTACATTTTAGTTGAATGTTAATCTACATAAGCTAAATACTGGATATCAGTAAATATGCTTCTGGAGCCATAAGTGAAAGACCTACTTATTTCACTGCTGTGAATTGTTAACACAAAAAGGTAATTATTTGTTTAATTTTAATTTTAATTTTATTTATTGAACTTCATTTCAGAAAAAGCTTCTCTTCTTGAGCCATAAGTTAATGACTTAACAAGTTCAATGTTGGGTTGTTTACTACAAAAATAAGCTATTTCTATTCCAGCTAAATGTTTAAATATATACATGGGAAAAAAAGTACTTGGAAGATACATGTTGGAAGCAATGAAGCAATTCATATCTTTTAGTTCTCATCCTTATTCATTAGAATCTAGAACAGTAAATAAATGGTATGCCATTTGGTAATGTTCCATTACTTCCAATTACTTTTTAAACGTACACAGTGAATACCAAACTGAAGCTTGACTTAAAAAAAATGTTTAAGATTTAAGATTTAAGAACATTTAAAAATCGCAATCAAATCGCAATCGCAATATCAGTCAGAAAAATCGCAATTAGATTTTTTCCCAAAATCGTTCAGCCCTACTATATAGTCATGACATAGTCGTGACCTTTTTAAAATGTGTTGAAACAGAATGTAACTAGAATTAAAGCTGCAAGCAGCGATGGCCGGGCCCTCGACGTTCTGTCTAAGATACAAGCCTGTAAGGCAATCAGCTGAAAAGTTAGGCTAAATTACTTAAGCAAATTCAGCCTGTTTCTATTGGCCGTCAAAGTATACCTAGGCAGTTTTGTAGGTTTTCGATGCTGGGAACCAGAGTTATGGCTGTTCAAAACTCAGCCAATAGGAACACAGAGGGGGCGGGGCTTAAGCAATTTCAGCCTGTCCCTATTGGCCGCCTAAGTGTACCTAGCAAATTTCGTAGGTATTCGATGCTGAGAACTGGAGTTATGGCTGTATAAAGCCCAGCCAATAGGAAGACAGTGGGGGCGGGTCTTCAAAAATTACAGATCATCCCTATTGGTGGTCTTAGTCCACATACCAAATTTGTACTGGGTAGTATGCTGCAAACTCGAGTTATGGCTGTTTAAAGGCCAGCCAATAGGAAGACAGAGGGGGTGGGGCTTCAGAAATTACAGCTCGTCCCTATTGGTGGTCTTAGTCCACATACCAAATTTGAACTCGGTAGCATGCTGCGAACCGAAGTTATGGCTGTTTAAAGGCCAGCCAATAGGAATTGTAGATCGGCTATTTTCACTTCCTGTTTGGCGTTTTATGAAAACTCAAGCATTTGATAACTTTTCATCGTTACCGTCTTTTGTGTACTCCGAGCGAATTTGAGGCGGATCCGATAATCCGCATAGGAGGAGTTTATTAAAGTACAACCCGTGAAAAAACAAAAACACTATCAATTAAAAATGGCCGACTTCCTGTTTGGTTGCAATTTTCATGCATGTAGGTGAAGCCTTATTGTCGGGCTTGAAGCATGAACTTTTGTAGGGGGCGCTATTGAGCCAATAGGCCACGCACCTTTTTGAAACGATTAAAATACGTAATTTTTCTTTACTTGTGATGTGTGTGCAAAGTTGCACAACTTTTTGTGAACGTTTAGGCCCTCATTTTCCCGATTCATTTGGGGGAATAATAATCATTGGAGTTTCAATAGGGCTTTGCACTACTGTGCAGTGCTCGGGCCCAGCACAGGTCTCCACCAGGTCAGGTAAGTTATTGTGGGCCAGCAATGTTTGGAATTCGTCAATCAGGATGATTATGAAAAACTGGAGAGTTGATCACTATAAAGATAATGTGTACCGATTTGCGTGACGTTTGGACAACATTAGTGGGGCTAATATAAAAACTATTGTTTTGAAAAAATCGGCCTCCTGATGGAGCTATAATAAGGCAATGTTAAGAGGGTGGCATTTGTATCTCAAAGTAGTGCAAATGTGCGTGCAAAGTTTGACCGCAATAAGACAGTGCTATAAGGATTTGCGTTATCTGTTCAAAATGGGCCACTCCTGCACACTTTAGATGTCAGTCTTAGCCAATCAGGATGGAATATGAAAAATAATAGTTTTACACAAGTCAGCCACCTGATTGCGCTTATGGCAGATGTGAAAAATGCAGGGCAAAGGCTTTTTCTTGGCCTCTATGGAGTGTGCATACAAAGTTTTACACAGATCAGTGCAGTTATAGTTAAAAACATGACTCGACCTGCTATAGCGCCACCATGAGGCTGACTTGACATTTTTCAAGTGGCAATTCTTCCTCTGCCTAGTGGGAATGTGCGTGCAAAATGTCACAGAAATTGCACGCCGTGTTTATGATTTGAGGCATTTTGTTCAAAACGGAGCACTCCTGCAAACTTTGGAAGCCAATCTCAGCCAATCAGGATGGAATATAAAAAATCTGAAAGACCCGTTTCGTTTAATGACAATAGAGATACTGTGTACCGATTAGCGTGATGTTTGGACAACATGTGTAGAGCACGGTCAAAAGTGTGTTTTGCTAAAATCGGCCTCCTGGTGGCACAACCAGGAGCCCCATGTGACTAATTTGGGGCAGAATTCTGCTCTAGCATACAGGGAGCGTGTGTGCACAGTTTCACTACCATCAAGCCAACGGTACCAGAGATCGGCTGTCCACAGACAGAATGACATACACACACACGGACGGACGGACAGAGTGCAAAACATAGTCTCAGCCATGCATTCCGGCCTGGCGGAGACAATAAAGTGTGCAAAATAAGCTAAAATAATAGGTTATAGTTGGCATTAAAAAGAAAGAAAATGTGTTTCAATTAAGCTAATAATCTGGGGACCAACAAAATAATTTGGGGACCCCTCTGGGAATCTTGATAACCCTCTGCATGTAATGTGCGGATCTCCGTGAGGACGGCAGTCACAGAGATGATTCCGTGATTTTTCAAAGGTACAGTAAAATCACTGTTTTTGCTGGCAGCAGTGGCACACTTATTACACTATTGATATGACAGCCAAAGAGTTAAGCTACAGAGTATATGTATTGGCAATGCCTCCTTAAAAACGGACAATGGACTGACACCAAGACAATTTCCATATGCTAACATTAGATAGTTAGATCTAAAACCCTTTGATTTGCATAGGTGTCATGTTATGTTAAACAAACCTTGCAGTAGTGCAGTCTGGGATGGTCCCCTCAGTCCACAGCTGTATTGGCCAAGAGATCAGGTCCGGTGTACAGCCACGCCACAGCTGAAAATGTCAAGCAAAAATACTGTATTTTAGACACAAATATATATTTGTCACTATATAAATATAGTGAATAGCAGATCTACAAGCTCACAAGTTATCTACAAGCTGACAAGTGAGCTTGTCGATCGGCTATCCTCCCACTATAATTGACAAGCAAACTCATGGAGACGAAATGATTGCATGTGGAGGGCATCCAAGCAGACCCATGGCCCAACTAACTCCAAACTTTTCACAAAAATTCCTCAATATTCTGCCTCCCAGCATACCTGCTTCCCACACCGTTACTGTACTTGCAGGATGCACAATTATATGAAACGCATTATGCCCCAATACTTATGCAAATCACTTCGCCAGCTGCAATTTACTTCCGGAGGGTTCTTTTAACAGCCAATCATCATCTGCCACAAAACCTCAGCACCTTCGTTCCCCTGCAGAGCACACAGAAACAAGCGCTGCCTTGGTCTATGCAGCTCACCCCCTCCCCCCCCCTCAGATCTACAAGCTAACAACGCTTCGCGCGTCGACACGCTGTTGCCTTGTAGATCAGATGTACTGCCAGCAGCCCCTCCCCCTGCAGAGCACACAGTCCATCAACACAGCGCAGCGGTCACCACCGCGAGCGAGTGAGGGAGAGAAATCCACACCATCTTTTGGACAACAGATCTACAAGCTTCAGATAGACACACATGGACATGGAGAGAGGGACAGAGACACAAAGAGACAACACGAAAGTTTTCCTCTACAGCGGTCACAGCCGCGAGTGAGGTAGGGACAGAGAGACAGACAGACAGAGAGGGGGACAGAGAGAGAGAGAGACACACTATACAAAACTTTGCACGCAGCCATGGCACGCAGAAAAACTATGCTGAGCGAACGCACACGCAACGCCAAGAAACTGTGTGTGTGTGTGTGTGTGGCGCGTCGCAAAAACACAGCGGCCATTTTGACCAGCTTGAACAGGGTCACACTTTTCTGTATAACACCCTCCACCGAAACATCGAATTCATTCTAACACATATCCGTTGGTAGGTCAGTATGTCCACAACGCGTCGCAAAAACACACAAACAGTGGCCATTTTGACCAGATTGTACAGGGTCACACATTCCTGCATAACACCCTCCGCAGAAACCACGCACAGCCTTTTGCCGTGTAGTTGAAGCACAAGGGGGGGGCCGGGGGGGAGAGAGTCAGTGCACTGAAGTCAAGGCACAGACTACTGTGCTGTTGACGGACAACGGAAAGGAAACATTCAGTCTAAATGTCCACTTTGTTAATTCACAACTACTGTGCCAGATAATCACCAAGACAGTCCAAAAAAAAAAAAAAAACAGTGATTCAGTCCCACTTCACATACATTATACATTATATTTGTATTAGGCTGTCCTGACACTTTATAATATTTAGAGAAATGTAACGTTTCAAATACAAAAGCAGTGGTAGTAGTTGCACATTACTGGACATTTACACTGATTTTGCTACACACATAAGAACCCAGCTCTAATGAAAACACGTACAAACGCCTCTAAGTCAGACCAGGTTGCCACATTGCGCGAGACAACTACGCCACCAGCTCTATGAAAAAAAAAAAAAAAATAGCCCTCCCACATCCATCGGATCGTGTGTGTGTGTGTGTGTGTGTCATCGTCGCAATAAAGCATACAGTATTTACACAATACTACCTACATAGGAAAATAAAGTCTCTTCTTCACCAGATGCAATTTAAACACTGTGATGCCTGCTCAGAGTCATATTGTGTCTAACATGCACATCTCCTCTCTCATCTCAGCTGTACCTGGGCCCTAGGTGTATTCCAACCAACCAGAGTGCAGTGGCCATCACTCCAAATGTTGTGACGTCAGGGCTCTCAATACTGCACATTGGGGGAGGAGGAGGGGTGCAGGGCGGGCGCACAGATCGCTGTGTGGGCGCGGGTGCTATGTGGGCACGGGCGATAGAGCTGAGGCCGCGCGCAGCGCGGCCGAAGTTCTAGTTTAAACAAGGCAACAAGCTTACAGTGAGCTTGTAGATCTGCTATTTTCCAAACATTAAACTCACAGTGAGCTTGTAGATATGCTATTTTCAAATATGTATAATGCCTTGTTATCACATGGCTACAGATGTCTGCCAATTTAGGAGAGAATTGGAAAATAGCAGATCTACAAGCTCACATGTTGCATTGTGAGCTTGTAGATCTGCCATTTTCTGCCAAAGTTTAAATAGGGCTGAAGTGGTTAATGTAGCCTATGTTTTTTAAACAATAATCCAAATCTACAAAGTAACTAAAGTTTTCAAATAATTGTAGTGGATTACAAGTACAATATTTGTCTATCTATGCCATTTGCCAACATACCAAATCAGCAATGCAACACTGTACAGTACTCACACGGCAAATGTACACAGATAGACAGACACAGTCTGAGCACAAGGACGTGAGCATGTCAATATAGGGACAATAGCAGATCTACAAGCTCAGAAAATTGGTAATTTATTCAACCCCTAACCACACCTCTAATCACATCTATTATCACCTTTCAGTCAGCTGACAACTCCATAGAAACTTGAAGCAACACATACTTGTCACATGGAACAGTGGTTCTCAAACTATTGTAATGTCAAAGAGCTTCAATGTTTTAGCCTATGCATTAGACCACAGACCCCCATAACCTAGTATTTGACCCCAAGACAATGTCAATAAGCCAACATTAGATAGAACATCTAAAATAGGATCAGGATGTTACACACCTTGCAGTAGGTCTGGGATGGTGTGCCTGTCACCTGGGTCCACACAGCCAGAGCTGTAAAAAAAAAGGGGATACAATATTTTAGACACAAAGTTATGAAAGTACATGCATATCAATAAACAATAGCAGATCTACAAGCTCACAAGTGGTATACAAGCTGACAAGTGAGCTTGTAGATTGGCTATTTAAAATAAGCCTACACGTTTACAGTGAGCTTGTAGATCTGCTATTATAATGCCTTGTTATCACATGGCTACAGATGGCTGCCAATTTTAGAGCTAATTGTTAAATAGCAGATCTACAAGCTCACAACGCATAGCATTGTGAGCTTGTAGATCTGCCATTTTCGCCAAAGTTTAAGTAGGGCTTAAGTTGTTAATGTAGCCAATGTTTTTTAAATAATAATCAACATCTACAGAGTAACTAAAGTTTTCAAATAATTGTAGTGGATCAAAAGTTCAATATTTGCCTCTGAAATGTAGTGGATACAATAGTGGATAGAAGTACACGTACAATTTGTCTATCTATCCTGCCAACTGTCTGTGTCGAGACAGACACAAACAAAGCTCCAAGGAGCTGTGTGTGACGTCACTGCCATGCGGAAGTAGTAAGCACACGTTTATAGCCGTTAGCATCAGTTAGCCTAGCTTACGAATCCTTGTTGTTTTTAACCCAGTTTCAGAGCAACGATCGCTGCTTAAAGTTAGTTTTAGCAGATCTACAAGCTCAATGTTAACAGACAAAATATATACAAATGCAATGTTGATTAAAAGCTGCATTCTGCGTTATATAATGAATTGTTATGGAACGGTCAAAATTGTGACATGGTTTTATGAAAACAAAGTCACCCAGAGTCCTGGGGCCTGAAACAAACTTAACCTGGCGATTGCACGGCCCGTACATGTACATAAACGTTCACATTTCAAATATAAAGTTCTTAACTCATGGCCACGGATGTGCCAATTCTGTTCGGGCCCTCAGAAGTAACCGTATCTTCAGTATTGTTCAATAAAAAGCATTTTAATCCGATCGGTGGCCACTTTCTCAGCATGTCCGCATGCTTTCAACTATGCGGCCCCATCGGTTGGTAGGTGTACTGCACTCTGATAGAGTGTGCCAACTATGAGAAAATGGCCAGCGATCGGATTAAAATGTTTTTTTATTGAACAATACGGAAGATACGGCTACTTCTGAGGGCCCATACATAATTATAACATCCGTGGCCATGGGGTAAAAACTTTGTTTGAAATCTGAACGTTGAAGTAGATGTAGGGTCCAAAAAGGGAGAAAGTGCAAACACCAGGTTGAAGTTCATCCATGACCGTCGTGTGATCCAAGGCTATCAGAGAAACAAGAGTATATAATATATATATATATATAATATTACTCACCTCAGACAAAAGACGACGAAATGAAAGTCTTCCGAAGAAAACAAAGTAGATCGATGATATAATATGAAGCTAAATCAAGTAGAACAGTTTACAATAGTAATAGTAAACGACCGAGGCTCACGCAGGATTTTGATTTGTGAGAGGCGGCATGTGAGTGCTGTGAGTCTAAGGGGAGGGACAAAATCAGCAAGAGCTGTGATTGGTCTGCTCAGGCAACAGGGTCAGAACAAGCCCGGGCAAGCCCTCTTGCACCCCCTCCCCCCTCCCCCCTCCCCCCCACGAACCTCGCGTCACCAGTGTTTCCAACTCCGAGGAACCCCCCCCCCCCACACACACACACACACACACAGACACGCGCGCGCATGCGCACACGCAAGAACACGCATGCGTGCACACACACACACACACACACACACACACACACACACACACACACACACACACACACACACTTAGGTAAACCATTTCCGTATCCCTTCTAAACCGGATATGCAGCTGTGGGTTGTTTTCAATGCAAACGTCATTTGGCTAATTTAAAAGTTAAAAAGAAGAAGTTAGCAAAATATATAATAGCAATAATAATAATAATAATGATAATAATAATAATAAGAAGAAAAAAAAACACAGAAGCCAGTTACATTCCTAATTTATATATAATAATATTTATTTTACAATGAATATCAATTATATCAATACTGCAATTGTAGAAACACTGTGTCTGGTAATGAAAATGTACTTGAGTAAAAGTACAAAAGTATCTGCATCAAAATATACTTAAAGTACCAGAAGTAAAAGTAGTAATTATTTTTTCAAATGCATAAAATGTATACAAAATGTATCATTAGAAAATAGCAGATCTACAAGCTCACAACGCATCAGGCACTAGGGATAACTGGGCACCAAAACCATCTTGGCACTAGGGACATGAGGGCACTAGCGACACGTGGGCACTAGGGAAATGTGGGCCCCTGGTCAACTGGGAACTGGGCACTTGGGACATGTGGCCACCTGGACAACTGGGCACCTGGACGAGTGGGCACCTGAATTAGGATTTATTTATTTTTTACTTTACACAGCATGATGCTTTGTTGTTTTCTGGGCCAGGCCAAAAGGCATGGCCGAGACTATGTTTTGCACCCTGTCTGTCAGTCCGTCCGTCCGTCCGTGTGTCCTTCGCCCCCTCCGTCTGTGAACAGCTAATCTCCGGCATGCACTGTTAGCCTGATCGTAGCAAAACTGTGCACACACACTCCCTGGATGCCAATTCAGAACCCCAAATCACATAGGCCTGTTATAGCGCCACCAGGAGGCAGCTTTTTGCAAAACCATTTTTTATGACAGTACTCCTACAAGATTTGATCCAAACATCACGCAAATTGGGACACAGTATCTCTATAGTCATTAAACGAAACAGGTCTTTCCGATTTTTCATATTCCATCGTGATTGGCTAAGAATGGCTTCCAAAGTCTCTGTTTTGAACAAAATGCCTCAAATCACACACAGCATGCGATTTCCATGTAGGCCTAATTTTGCACGCACATTCTCACTAGGCCGAGGAAGAAATGACACTTCAAATCTGCCTCGTGGTGGCGCTATAACAGGCCGATTCATGTTTTTACCTATAACTGCACCGATCTGTGTAAAAAATGTAATGTGTAAGGAAAACCCTTTGCCCTGCATTTTTCACATCTGCCTTTTTGTCAATCAGGCCCCTCCCACAAATGTAACGGGCCAATCGTATTGTCACATCACTCCTGAGATCACTTTTATTTCATTTTGAGAGAATTGATCCCCCCAAATAATCATGTTTTTGCATCAAACGGTTACGTTTTGTGCATTTGTGGCGCCCCCTATGGGTCAAAGTGGAAATGCTTTTGGGGATTCGTTGAGTAAACCACCCTCGACATGTGATTTAAATTTGGGATTGACCGGACGTTTCGTTCGTGATTTCTGGCATTTTTGGTATAACGGGCCCCTCCCTTTAACTTTGGAAGCCATTTACGGTCGAACGGTAAAGACTATCAAAATGCCGTTTGGATATGTTTATCGCATGGGCCCAGAGATCATGTGTACCGATTTTTGTGAAATTTGGACAAAATATGTGGGAGGATGAGCTAAAAGTGTGTTTTGAAGAAAATTCAAAATGGCGGAAAATCTATCCTGACGCAAATGGGCGTGGCCTATATGGGGAGTTGCGTCATGACCCAAGGAATCTAGGGAAGAAAAAAAAAAAATTCTCTGACCTACGGTTCAAGAGTTAAAGGCCAAAACGTAAAGTGGACTGTTATAGCGCCACCATTAGGCCGAATGGTGTGATTATTTTTTAAATAATTTCGGACTAAATTATGAACCTCCCCTCCAAATCTGGTAACTCTAGCTCTTATGGTTTGTGAGAAAAAAATACTTGAATAGGAGTCTTTTCATTTTTCCATTAAAGTGGATGGGGAAATTTAATGCACTAATAAATCAATATCAATAAAACTATGTAACCAATCCCTTAGCAAAATACACGCACACGATTCCCGGTGAGGCCGGTCATTTTGACATATGGCACAAAATTGGGGAAAAAAAACTGTGGGAGGAGTAGCGGGACAAAATAAGTTTATCCGGAATAAAGTGGAATAAAGTGGGAAGAGTACTATAGTCTGGTTGCCCTGTTAGGGCAACCACACTAATAAAGTGTGAGGATTACTATAGTCTGGTTGCCCTGTTAGGGCAACCACACTAACTAGACGGGTCGCAATTCTGGGAAATTGCAGAGTGTGGTTGCGCCGACGCGATTCGCGGGTCGGTGCCGCCGGGACCCGAGTAATACGCTGGGAGGAATAGCGTCGGAGGCTGCGGCAATTACATTGTCACGTCACTCCTGAGATCACTTGCTTTTCATTTTGAGAGGATTGATCCCCCAAAAATCATGTTTTTGCATAAAACGGTTACGTTTTGGGCATTTGTGGCGCCCTCTATGGGTCAAAGTGGAAATTATTTTGGGGATTCGTTGAGTAAACCACCCTCGACATGTGATTCAAATTTGGGATTGACCGGACGTTTCGTTCGTGATTTGTAGCATTTTTGGTAAAACGGGCCCCTCCCACTAACTTTGGAAGCCATTTACGGACGAACGGTAAGGACTATCAAAATGCCGTTTGGATATGTTTATCGCATGGGCCCAGAGATCATGTGTACCGATTTTCGTGAAATTTGGACAAAATATGTGGGAGGAGGAGCTAAAAGTGTGTTTTGAAGAAAATTCAAAATGGCGGAAAATCTATCCTGACGCAAATGGGCGTGGCCTATATGGGGAGATGCGTCATGACCCAAGGAATCTAGGGAAAAAGACATTTTGATTTTACGACCTACGGTTCAAGAGTTATAGGCCAAAACGTAAAGGGGGCTGTTATAGCGCCACCATGTGGCCGATTAGTGTAATTATTATATCAATAATTTCGGACTAAATTAGGAACCTCCCCTCCAAATCTGGTAACTCTAGCTCTTACGGTTTCTGAGAAAAAAATACTTGAATTTGAGTTTTTGCACTTTTCCATTAAAGTGGATGGGGAAATTTAATGCACTAATAAATCAATATCAATAAAACTATGCAACCAATCTCTTAGCCTTATACAAGCACACGATTCCCGGTGAGGCCGGTCATTTTGACATATGGCACTAAATTGGGAAAAATAAACTGTGGGAGGAGAGACGATCTAAACTATTGTTTATCTCCATTAATAATAAAAAGAATAATAACTAGACGCGTCGCAATTCTGGGAAATTGCAAAGTGTGGTTGCACCGACGCCGGTCGCGGGTCGCAGGCGGCCGCCGGAACTCGAGGAATACGCCTGGAAAAATACCGTCGGAGGCCGCGCGACGTGCGATTCGAATTCGTTGCCGATCGGATCCCGCGTTCGTGACACGTGCCGTTTTGATTTGAGTAAATAGGCCCCTCCCATTAAAGAAACAGGCCCCTCCCACAAATGTAGCGGGCCAATGACATCGTCACGTCACTCCTGAGATCACTTGCTTTTCTTTTTGAAAGACCTGATCCCCCCAAAAATCAGGTTTTTGCATCAAACAGTTACATTTTGCGCATTTGTGGCGCCCCCTATGGATCAAAGTGGAAATGCTTTTGGGGATTCGTTGAGTAAACCATCCTCGACATGTGATTCAAATTTGGGATTGACTGGACGTTTCGTTCGCAATTTTAGGCATTTTTTTTAGAACGGGCCCCTCCTGCTAACTTTGGAATCCAATTACGGCCGAACGGCTATCAACTATCAAAATTGGATATTGGATAAGTTTATCGCATGGGTCCATAGATCATATGTACTGATTTTTGTGAGATTTGGACAAAATCTGTAGGAGGAGGAGCTAAAAGTGTGTTTTGAAGAAAATAAAAAATGGCGGAAAATATATCCAGACGGAAATGGGCGTGGCCTATATGGGGAGTTGCGTCATAACCCAAGAAATCCAGCGGTAAAGATGTTTTTATTTTACGATCTACACTTCAAGAGTTATAGGCCAAAAGGTGAAGTGGGCTGTTATAGCGCCACCATGTGGCTGACTGGTGTGATTCTTTTTTAAATAATTTTTCAATAAACTATTAACCTCCCCTCCAAGTCTTGTAACTGTAGCCCTTACAGTTTCCTAAAAAAAAATACTTGAATGGGAGTTTTTTCATTTTCCCATTAAAGTGGGACTTTTTGCGTTTTATATTTTTCCTCCAGGTGTTGGCTCAAGTCAGCCACATGTGTCGATGTCATCAGAGACATTGCAGGTTGGTAACGTACGTGTGTTTGTACGTTTGTGTGTGTGTGTGGGGGTGGGTGTGGGTGTGGGTGAATAGACTCTCTGATGAGGTTGATCATTCCAACATGGACATTGTGAGTAAAACCAGCTCCATACAGAATAATCACACAGACTGAACATCAGGAAAGTCACTGATAGTTTGTTTCCTGCTTTGTCTTTCAGACCAGTTTTTCCCCCATCGTGCACACGGTACACAGAACCAATGAATACAGGTAGGTCATCCTCAACAGCTTCCTCTATAGACGAATCCACAGACCCGCTGCATAGCTGCGGTGTCGCGGTGTGGACACCGCAGCTAAGGCTGCCTACAGGCACTACAGGCAGCACGTCTGTGGATTCGTCTATAGAAGTAGAAGTTGTCTTTGAGAACATCAGGTGATCAATCACCACAGGTCTTCCTGTTTCCACTAACATGTTGTTTCTATTCAACCAACCACTGTGATTGTACGTGAACTGGATGCATCATGTGGCATCATGACACCTAATGAAGTCAATAGATGATCAATCAATCAATGTTTTGGGGTGCCGGTTGTCAAGTGGTTAAGGGTGTCCCGGGTTTGATTCCCAAGCCTGACGGCAGATTTGCTGCATGTCATTCATTCCCTGACTCCCTGTTTCATGCTTCTCTCCACTGTACTAACTAAATAAAGGCAGATAAGCCCCCACAATATCTTATATTATATATACATAATATGTATACAAATAAATGCTTGTTTTGTGTCACAGGTTCAAGTTACCCGAGACAGGGCTGTTCCAGTGCAGAAAGACAGGGTTGGCGTTTAAAACGTCAGGGGAAGGAGAAGTCCTCTACAGGACTGTTCAGTGGGATGAGGAACAGCTCCAGTCAAAAGGAGGGACTCCTGCAGGTCCTCTGTTTGACATCCAGTGTCCTCAGCAGTCTGTCTGCCAGCTACACCTGCCACACTGTGAGGTCACAGCCGGTGAGTTACACAGTGTAAAAGACAATAATATGTTGGAAACCAACGTGGGATGTTGTATATTATGGTTTAGGCATGGTGTTGAAGAAGCAATTGTGTTATTTTCTTTCTTTCTTTCTTTTTTTGAGGTTTACCGTGAAATGGAATCTATTTTTAAAGCAGAACGTTGCTGATATTTAAACTAAATGTAGGATGTGAAAATCAGATACAACACTTAATGACTTCTGTGTCCTGAGAATGAACATTGCAGCCACGTTAGACCCAGTACACATTGTTTTGGGTTTGATTTTCAGAATGATATGATTCATGGTAAATAATCTGATAAATGTCTAAAAACCTTTCACAGATGATGACCTTTCTGTGGCCCACATCACAGATGAGGGGGTGAACTTCTTAAAACCACTGAAAGTGACCAAGACTCACGTGGTTGTAAATGTGACCCACCTGTCATTGTTTGGGCTGGTTTACAAACTACTTTACCCTAACCCTAAACCAACCCGTGGTCAAGTTCTGCTGTTCCTTCCACAACCAAGCTGCATACTTGAGATGAAAGTATTACTGCTGCCAAGCAATGTGGATATTGAACAGGTAATGTATGTTCTGTTAAGTAACGAGCATCTTAGAGGCTTTAAATCTATTTAAACGTATGTACTAAAACATGAAATAGATTCAGATTGTGAAAAGACAACCAGAGGATAGTAATTCAAGACCAAAGTTTATATTGTAGTCTAAGGACAAAATTACCCAGATATTAATGGCAACAAAGCCTGTGTACATAGCCTGTAAAATCTGTCAATGTACCAGACATTATGAGTGAACCAGCTGGTCAAGGTGTCTTGTTGTCATTGTAGGTGATAGAAAAGTCTTACAACAAAGAAGATAAATACATCAACACTCCGACAGAGTGTTTTTTCACTCCAGGGGAAGTCTACAGTCTGCACTGTCCTCCACATGATGTACAACCTAAGGTATCACACACTAAACCCACTGTATAACCTGGTGTTATACAGCAGTTACAGTTACAATACTATTTACTCAATCAATGTAATTAACCCAATATCTCATTATTTTACTGGGATTCTCTGCTTGCATATACAACGAAAAAACAAAAATACTACACTTGCTTTTCTTTTTTAAGACTTTGCCTTTGTGGCCCTAGGGTTAGGGTCAGTTAGGGCTAACCCTTTTACCATGTTATGGTAAAATTACAATCTGAGTTTAGCATTTCCACCCATTTCCGCCTGACAAGATTTTCTGACATTTTACATTTTTGTCAATACACACTTTTTTCTACTGCTCAAACAGATTTTGTCCAAAACTCACACAAACGCTACATATTTGTGGTCACTTGATCAAGTATGTATAAGTCCGATTTTTCAGATTCCATTCCGATTGGCTATGATTGGTATTCAAAGTGTGCGGAAGTGACTCATTTTTCACAAAATGCCACAAACGCAGCGTCCAATTGCCATGTAACTTTGCACGTACACTCCCAGTAGGCCAAGCAAAAACCACCTCCCCAATTATTCAAATTGGCCTCATGGTGGTTCTAGAACAGCCCACTTCATGTAAAGTTGTCTTAAGACACTTTACATGTAGAGCAGAGACCCCATATTGTTTAATCCCCAGCAAGACATTTATGCAAAGGTGGCAACAAAAAACTCCCCCTTAACTGGAAGAAACGTTGAAAAATGTTTAATTGGCATCAATCCAAAATGGACGCCAATTATTGTCAAAAAGTCATAAAATGATGGCAACATAATTTTTTTCTTCACAGACCATTTCTATGAAGTCACCAGAACAACATACTAAAAGTCCTAAGAAATCCTAGTTGCGGCAATTATGTTTAATTGATTAAAATTATTTAGTAAATTATTGTCAAAAAGCCATATAAAATGATGGTGAGGCCAATTTTCATTAGTCTGAGATTTCAAGTGACTTCCAAATACATTTTGAGGTGAGGAATGCTGCTGTTGCTGCTGCTGCTGAGGCTAGCACTACTACAGTAATACATCGATGTAATAGTAAAACAGTTCTATGTGTCTTCAGGCTTCGCATCCTTACCATTTGAACTATGGACCAAATTACCCTCCAACATTCATGGTGAAGATGGATCTCAATACAGAAGTCGTCTCATTGGAGGTGCAAGCACCTGAGAAGAACAAAGTGTGGACGCATAGCAACCTGAGTGTTAAAGGTACAGTTGTTCGTTCATTATGAATTATGGGGAACATTTCATTGCTGTTTACATTCACACCTTTAATCCGGGTTTCTCCTGTGCAGACCCATAGTCCACTATTCATTGCATTAGAACACCTGGAGCTCCCCTTCTGTATGCAGGAGGCAGGCATTGTTACCATTATTACATACCATACTTTACTACAGACACTACTCCTAAACGATGTATAACCCAAACATAGCTTCATTATATGTCACTTGTCTGCTTTTACTGCACTGGCATGCACTATGTCCTATACACAACTAAACCTTTAGACATGGTAAAAAAAAAGGAACATGATGATTTTGTTTAAAAGCTATGATTGTTTTATCTTTGGACCAAAGATATCTTTGGACCAGAGATATGGCTAATATATAAAAAATAAAGCATAGGCCAATGCCTAGTGAGAACGATACCCCCACCCGGTTAGAAAGAAAGACACAGACAGACAAACAGACAGACAGATTATGTGTTCTCTGACTTCCCACTCAGCTCAACACACTCTCGGGTCCTCTGAGACACAGGCCAAGTTTGAGGTAGATTGGTTCTACGGTTCTTGAGTAATGCTGGGGGAAAGTTACACACGGAGGTTTTTGCATTCATAGATCGATTATTTACATTATTAAACTAAATAGTCACAATTATAATTCTGTTCATAATTGTTTATTCAGCTGCTACTTTGATGACTAACATAATGTAATATGATTAGAAGATATTTATTCAGATTAATATTTAAATATAATATTAATCATGTGTGTAAACCCTGCAGTAAAGGCTTTCACTTCATGTCATCCACAGGACCAACCAAACCAACGAGAATGAACCCCATCAGCCATTCTGTTTCAGGTACACACCCATTATCTTCATATATGTGTTTTTCTTTCTTTCAACTTAACAATCTTAAGATTTACAGTATGTTATCCTTTGATTTGCATGAAGTCAAACAGAATTTCTTGATGGAAAATCGGGAGGCTTTAGTCAGTAAAGTGAAGACCGTGGGTCCCATCCTTGATTACCTGCAAAGTAAGGACTTCCATCCTGAAATGGCCGCCAACGTCCAAGCTGAGACCACACTCCAACAAAGCATGAGGACGATCCTTGACAGTGTGACCACCGCTGAAGCAGCAGAGATCTTGTACAAAGCTCTTGATATAAATGAGAAGCTGGTCATGAAGGAGTTACTGGGTCAGGAATAATACCAGGGGCGGATCTACGGTGGGTGGACCTGCATGGACCGGGCCCTCGCACCTCTGTCCACGTTAGGGGCAAATATCGACCAATCAGAACAGGGAGCAGAGCTAAGTAACTTTAATGAAGGACAAGGATTTTTGTCCGAGTCCAGTGAGCTGACTCATGACTCTGTACGACAAACTGTTCAAAAGTTATGGGAAAAACATATATGATATATTGACCAATCAGAATAGGGGACGAGGCTAAGTAACTCTCAAATCAAGTGATGCGACTCACAAGTCTGTACGACAAACCATTCAAAGGTTATAGCAAAAAATAGGAACTATCAAATATCGACCAATCGGAAGAGGGGGTGAAGACTTTAAACCTAGTCCAATGACATGACTCACAAGTGTTTATATGTTTTGGTCATGAACCTTTAAAATGTTTACCAATATCTGCTGTGTTTCCTTATTCATATACGGGAAAACGTTTTGTAATAAATAAAACTAACCCTTGGATAAGATGTGACTCTTCTTTTTATAATGAAATGTTTCTGTCTACAGTTCAGACATTGTAACCCATCCATACTGCCAGCATCATTTAGATTGTAAAGAAAAGGACAAATAAGCGAAAAATGAATCTAAAGATACAATACAACTCTCTTTGAGTAGCCTGTGTACTTTATAATTTCATATTTAGTTTACTTAGAAATAGTAGAATAGATGTCTCCCAGAATGTGATTTGTACCCATACTGTAGTATCTTCATTCTAAGGTTGTTTTATCATAGAGTCACATTCCCACAAAATCACATCCTTTAACTCGTTAAAACTGGGAATGCATTTTAGATTTTAGAAAGCATTTCGTTGCTGTCGGGCAGAAACCTCCTAAATCCATATTAACTCATTCACTGCCACAATTATTGCTGGCCGCGTTTGCCCACTGCCAGAGATTTTTCATTGAAAAAAAAAAAGTACTCAGGAGCCGAGATACAGATTTTTTTTTTAAGTTTTAAAGGGACCACACCATGAATTTCATTTTTTTTTTGGGGGGGGGGGGGTATTTTTTGGGCTCCCCAGTGTCTCTTGTACCCCCAAAAATAATTTTTTTTAACATTCAGTCATTCATTCTCATTTCAGAGATTTTCAGAATGGGCGTGTCTGAACAGGCCATTTCAGAATGGCAATGCAAGTGACATCACTTGCCTTGCCATTGCATTGATGATGGCCAGACAGAATTGCTCAGTAGCCCCCCCCTGCCCAAAAGGACGTTTTGATATTGCAGCTGAAAGTGCTGTATAAGCCAGAGACAATTGACTTGGGATGAGTATATCTGAGTGATGATTTAGGCTCAAACCTTTTGAAAAAGGTTTGAGGGACATACACCATATGATATTAAATATCAATTTTTTTTTTAATTCATGGTGTAGATCCTTTAAGTTAACAAGGAAGTGGATGGGGGTCTAAATCTTCGAAGAAATCATATCTCCTTGGTCTTTGGTGATTTGTTGAGTAAACCACCCTCGACATGTGATTTAAATTTGGGATCGATTGGACGTTTTGTTTGTGATTTTTGGCATTTTTGGTTAAACGGGCCCCTCCCACTAACTTTGGAAGCCAATTACGGACGAACGGTAAGGACTATCAAAATGCCGTTTGGATATATTTATCGCATGGGTGCATAGATGACCTGTACCGATTTGTGTGAGATTTGGACAAAATTTGTAGGAAAAGGAGCAAAAAGTGTGTTTTGAAGAAAATTCAAAATGGCGGAAAATCTATCCTGACGCAAATGGGCGTGGCCTATATGGGGAGTTGCGGCATGACCCAAGGAATCTACGGGAAAATGTTTTTATTCTATGACCTATGGTTCAAGAGTTATAGGCCAAAAGGTAAAGTGGGCTCTTATAGCGCCACCATGAGGTCGACTGTTGTAATTATTTTTTTATAATTAGGGCACTGGACTATGAACCTCCCCTCCAAGTGTTGTAACTGTAGCGCTTACGATTTCGAAGAAATAAATACTTGAATGTGAGTCTTTTCCATTTTCCCATTATAAGTCAATGGGGATTAATTAATTCACTAATACATTAATATCAATTACACTATACAACCTATCTCTTAGCAAAATACAAGCACACGATTCCCGGTGAAGCCGGTCATTTTGACATATGGCTCGAGTGTGTGCTGCCAAAACTGTGGGAGGAGTTAAGGTCTGAAGTTTAACATTGTCAGGAACAATGTTAATACTAGACGCGTCGCAATTCTGGGAAATTGCAAAGTGTGGTTGCGCCGACGCCGGTCGCGGCCGCCGGGACTTGAGGAATACGCTTGGAGGAATACCGTCGGAGGCCGCGCGACGTGCCATGCGAATTTGGTGATGATTGGATCCTGCGTTCATGATACATGGCGTTTTGATTTTAAGAAATAGGCCCCTCCCACTAAATAAATAGGCCCCTCCCACAAATGTAGCGGGCCAATGACATCGTCCTGTAACTCCTGAGATCACCTGCTTTTCATTTTGAGAGGAGTGATCCCCCCAAAAATCATGTTTTTGCATCAAACGGTTACGTTTTGCGCAGTTGTGGCGCCCCCTATGGATCAAAGTGGAAATAATTTTGGGGATTTGTTGAGTAAACCACACTTGACATGTGATTCAAATTTGGGATTGACTGGACGTTTTGTTCGTGATTTGTGGGCTTTTTTGTAAAACGGGCCCCTCCCGCTAACTTTGGAAGCCATTTACGGACGAACGGTATGGACTATCAAAATTCTGTTTCACTCCAGATTATCGCATGGGTCCATAGATCACATGTACCGATTTTTGTGAGATTTGGACAAAATCTGTAGGAAAAGGTGCAAAAAGTGTGTTTTGAAGAAAATTCAAAATGGCGGAAAATCTATCCTGACGCAAATGGGCGTGGCCTATATGGGGAGATGCGTCGTGACCCAAGGAATCCAGGGGAAAAGATTTTTTGATTTTACGACCTACGGTTCAAGAGTTATAGGCAAAAACGTAAAGGGGGCTGTTATAGCGCCACCATGAGGCCGAATGGTGCAATTATTATTTTAATAATTTCGGACTAAATTATAAACCTCCCCTCCAAATCTGGTAACTCTAGCTCTTACGGTTTCTGAGAAAAAAAAACTTGAATTTGAGTTTTTTCACTTTTACATTAAAGTGGATGGGGACATTTAATGCACTAATAAATCAATATCAATAAAACTATGCAACCAATCTCTTAGCAAAATACAAGCACACGATTCCCGGTGAGGCCGGTCATTTTGACATATGGCACTAAATTGGGGAAAATAAACTGTGGGAGGAGTAGCGTGCCAAAGTATTGCGTGCTTCAGTTAACCAAGAACAATAGTCTGGTTGCCCTGTTAGGGCAACCACACTAATAAAGTGTGAGGATTACTATAGTCTGGTTGCCCTGTTAGGGCAACCACACTAATAAAGTGTGAGGATTACTATAGTCTGGTTGCCCTGTTAGGGCAACCACACTAACTAGACGCGTCGCAATTCAGGGCAATTGCAAAGTGTGGTTGCGCCGACGCCGGTCACAGGTTTCCGCCGCCCGGACTTGAGGAATATGCTTGGAGGAATACCGTCGGAGGCCGCGTGACGTGCCATTCGAATTTGGTGCTGATTGGATCCTGTGTTCGTGATACATGGCGTTTTGATTTGAAGAAATAGGCCCCTCCCACTAAAATAAATAAGCCCCTCCCACAAATGTAGCGGGCCAATGACATCGTCATGTCACTCCTGAGATCACCTGCTTTTCAATTGTGATCCCCCCAAAAATCATGTTTTTGCATCAAACGGTTACGTTTTGCACAGTTGTGGTGCCCCCTATGGGTCAAAGTGGAAATGCTTTTGGGGATTCGTTGAGTAAACCACCCTCGACATGTGATTCAAATTTGGGATCGATTGGACGTTTCGTTCGTGATTTTTGGCATTTTTGGTAAAACAGGCTCCTCCCACTAACTTTGGAAGCCAATTACGGACGAACGGTAAGGACTATCAAAATGCCGTTTGGATAGGTTTATCGCATGAGTGCATAGATCACGTGTACCGATTTTTGTGAGATTTGGAAAAAAAAATTAGGAAAAGGTGCAAAAAGTGTGTTTTGAAGAAAATTCAAAATGGCGGAAAATCTATCCTGACGCAAATGGGCGTGGCCTATGTGGGGAGATGCGTAGTGACCCAAGGAATCCAGGGAAAAAGACATTTTGATTTTACGACCTAGGGTTCAAGTTATAGGCCAAAACGTAAATGGCGCTGTTATAGCGCCACCATGTGGCCGATTAGTGTAATTATTTTTTCAATAATTTCGGACTAAATCATGAACCTCCTCTCCAAATCTGGTAACTCTAGCTCATACGGTTTGTGAGAAAAAAATACTTGAATTTGAGTTTTTTCACTTTTACATTAAAGCGGATGGGGACATTTAATGCACTAATAAATCAATATCAATAAAACTATGCAACCAATCTCTTAGCAAAATACAAGCACACGATTCCCGGTGAGGCCGGTCATTTTGACATATGGCACTAAATTGGGAAAAATAAACTGTGGGAGGAGATGTGCGGCAAAGTATTGTTTATCTGGAAGACCATGAAATAAAGTATCCCTAGAACTATAGTCTGGTTGCCCTGTTAGGGCAACCACACTAATAAAGCCGGAGGATTACTATAGTCTGTCACACTAATTATGTATGTCAAACAGATCTTGATTGTCCATATATACATAACCTTTATTTTTGAAATATTTCTGTCACATCAGTATATGATGATCATTCAGGGGTCATCAATGTGTCCGTACACGGACACATGTGTCTGTGGCTAGACTTGGCCTTGTTTTTTATTTATTTTTACATTATTTTGATCATAAGACTCAATTACTGAATGTCTCAGTCTCCAGGTTTTCCTCAGAATATGCATGTCACTGATTTACTATGACACTATGTATGACACATTAGGAGTCCACTGGTACAGTGGTTCCCTAACTTTTTATTTTCAAGGACCCCCATAACTATGAGAGTCCACAAATGGCACCATTTGTGCACTCTGAGTTGTAAAGGTTTGTGTGTTTCTGGTAATATAATTTCCCACACATTTTCATGTCCATGGCAAAGATAGAATTTTGACAAAAATGTCCACCTGTGATCATTAGACTCAGAGCAATAACCCACCTATCTCCCAGACTCCCTCCCCAGTCAGAATGAATGTAGAATTATTGCATACAGATGAGAGGAAACTTAATTTAATTGACTACATTTTTTAAATTATTCTATTTTAAAAGAGATCCTCTCTCTCACACTCATGCTATCTTCACAGTCTCTGCTCTTCGAGTTATCTACCACCATGGTTCCTGCTAAATCAGTTCTCTAGCACTGACTCAAAACTATATTAGACTGTGTGCAAATTATTAGAAAATGAGTTACCCTACGGTCATCTGGTCAATTACAGGTCAGAGGTCACACAAAAATAAACAAATAAAAAAATACTATGCAAAATCTACAATGACATGAATTGTTTTTATTTATTACATCCTAAAGACGGCATGACAGTATCAACATTATTCATTCAAAAATGTATCCATACATGTGATTTGATATAGTTTGAACTGAGTGAAATGTGATACTATAATTAATTATAGTTATATTAATTTACAGGGATTTAGAGCAATAAAGAACAAGAAATAGAATGAGTATATAATGCTTTGGGTAGGGAAATAGCGGAAATGTGTGAAATTATGCTCAATACGAGACATATCTCGGCTCGGCTATTTCTGGTGAATGTTTCCCCACTGACCCAGAATAGAGGGCTCAAGGGTTCAGGAAAATTATTACTAATTAATTCATTTTGATAATTTATCCATCCTACAGCTCATCGTGCCATGGAGTTTGGACCTCTGGCACCTGGTGGTGGCCTTGAGTAATATTCAGTCACACCCCTTCCATGGTGGTGTACAGGTCAAAGTATGCCTCTTGGAGGAAGAGAAAAGATATGTCTTTTCCTCAAGTATGAACCGAGCTTGGAAACCTGGACAGATGGTCACACCAGAGTTATAATCGTAGACATCATAATCTGGTATGTCCTCCAAGTCAGTGCGGCTTTCCTTGGCCAATTTAATCACCCACTTGGAAGCTCTGTAGTCAGACGTATCCTGTGATTGAGAGGAATAAATGCCAATCCAGTGGTAATAAAACGCGATCTTCCAGTCAATTAAAGACTTTTCGACGTATATGCGGACACAGGCCTTGCCATCCTTGACATACAGCTGGAGACTTGCACCATTATAGTCTTTTATGTTGACGGGCAACTGACCGTTAGCATCGTGAAACTCTGGTCCCCTCACTAGCTCCTCCCCAACAGGGCTGCTGAATGGCCAAAACCCTCTACCCGACTTAAAATGCAGGCGGACCTGAAGGCCGGTGTTCAGGGCAACTGACGTGTCGACACTCCCCGAGGCTCTGTTGCCAACGGCCCCGCAGCTGAGTTGAGTCGTTGAGGCATTGTTCTGGAAAAGCACCACCACCACTCCACGCTGCAGGAGTCTGTTTGGAATGCCGCTCCAGCAAATACTGGCCTTCCCCTTGGAGGTGGCTGTCACCTTCAGTTTGATCTGCAACATATCATCATCATCATCATCTACATTTTGCCCTTGACTCGCTTGATTCATGTATGGCCCTTGACTCGATTGGCTCCATACGGGTAAAGGAAGTGATAGAATGTTTTTGCCGAACCTGCGCGCATTGCTAGGGGTCAGGACAATGAACAACAGCAGACCAAGAGATGCTAAATTCCGCAGCCAGCGGTTTTGGAGATCATACCAATCATTCTGGTCGATTTCACGACCAAATCGTTGCCGTATTTCCCGAGGGCTGATGTTGCTGATGTCCAGGCCCCGGATCTCTCTCAGCAGGTTGGTGGTGATGCGGTAGGTGTTGCGTGGATCATAGTGTGAGCTACCTTGAGGGTGCTGCGTAATGTAGACCTGGTCAATGGTTCTGCCCCGCCGGCTGTTCCTCAAGATGATCCTATCCCTGTTGTTGTCTATGTTTTCCGGTGAGTAGAAGCTTTGGGTCACATAGAGTGGAAGAGCCCTGGCGTTGTTGTGAATGTGGTTACGATTACGATTGAGATTTCCCAAAGTGTAGTAGTTGTTTATTCCAGCATCAGGCAGCAGGGGTCGGTTATTGTTATCAGGGACTATAGAGTTTCCGTAATAGTGGATTCCATAATCTCCTCTGTTTGGCTCAAAGTTCGCTGGTATAATATTGTTGTTGTCGATGTCAATGTTGTTCGCTAACCAATGCAGCAGAAAGAGTCCGTGTCGCGGGAAGCCGTGGCCAAAGTCAGCTTTTTCCTCGACGAGATCTTTGATGGAGTCCAGCTCTTTAATTGCCGTCACAAAACAGAGGAAGAAAATCAAAAAGAAACAGCATTTGTATGCTTTGTCCGCCATGCTGAACATGTAGGCAAAGAGTTTGGATCAATATGAGGAACTAGAGCACAGCTAGGGGCATTTAAAGCCTATTTATTGCAGGTGTAGCAATTCTTCACCTGCAATAAAAAAGGCTTTAACTGCCCATGTGATCCAGCCAAATATTGTTATCTATTGCTACATCTGCTCCTGAGACACACCGTGCCATTCCTGTAATCATACATCTTCGTGTTAACAGTAATCCAAAATGCGGCAGCTAGAATTTTAACAAACACCAGAAGAAGAGATCACATTAGTCCAGTCCTGTCAACACTACACTGGCTATCTGTATCTTTTAGAATTGATTTTAAAGCACTTTTATTTGTTTACAAAGCCCTTAATAACTTCAAGGGTACAAAAAATATATATATATATTTAACTCGACTCCACTTAATTAATAGTAATTAATATTTACCATTTGAGTACTATACTGTACCTGCATTACATCCGTATGTACTTAATGTTTTGTTTATAATGTAACCGTGAAACAGTCAACCTTGAGTCCATATTTATAACCTTGAGTCCATATTTATAACATAATGCAATGTGTTTGATCAGTGACCTAGGGAGTGGTGCATATCAGATAAGATGCTGTATACATTTATAGGCTCATTTAAAAGTTGATATGGCATTGACATGGATTGTTTTATGCAAGTAATGTTTTTATTGTAAGGCCAGAGTACACCAGAGTGATACAGTACAGTTGTACAATTTTCAGTAACAACATTTTGTACCTGAAGATTCTTGTTGTCTTATTGTTATTGCCAAATACATATCATTTTGGGGGTCCTTGACATGAAAAAGTTTGAGAACCACTGATATTATAACATACAAGACATTTGTAGAATCCCCAGAAGCAAAGATTTGAGTTAAAATGTTTGCTTTAAAAAATTATATATATATTCAAAAGATTTGCACAAACTTAAAATGTTTGCTTTAAAAAATTATATATATATTCAAAAGATTTGCACAAACTTTCACGATATATTTTTTTTTTGCAGATCTACAAGCTTGTAATGATCATTAAACTCAGAGCAATAACCCACCTAACTCCCAGACTCCCTCCCCAGTCAGAATTCAGAGTTTGAATGAATGTAGAATTATGCGCAGGATGTAATTCGCAAACAGATGTGAAGAAACTTAATTTAATTGACAAAATTTTCTTATTTTTTAAGTATTTGAAAAGAGATCCACTCTCTGACACTCATGCCAGTGACCCCCCCTCTCCTGTGCCAATGTTGGCACCCGTGCCTAAGGCTGCCTTCTCCTGATCTGGAGGCTATTGTCACGGCATGATGTTGTTAGAACCCAAACGCAGGCAGGATGAAGCTTAACGAAACTTTACTTAAAACACGTAACAACAAAACACGACAAAGTAACATCCACAACCGTTTCATCAGACACTCAACAATGCACTCTAGAACATATAAACAACAGCAAACAGAGAACAGAGTCTACATACCAGCACAGTCTTTGTAGTCTCCTTGGCTCATCAGCAAGACCAGGCTCAGCTGTCAACCACAGGTGAGTCCATTCAGAGCATTACAGAGAGAGGAGAGAGAGAAGCACAGCAGCCATATTGGAAATACATTGGGCCTCCTCCTTACTTCCAAGTGCTACCAATGGTTCTAATGAAGGCTCTGCTCCATTTAGTGTAGCACAGTCGTTGTCAAACTTTTTTAATATCAAGGACAAACTCAGAGAGTGTACAAATGTAAACAAATGGACCCTTATGGGTCCATTTGGTTCCCTTTGTCAAAACAATCAAAACAAAACAATGTAGGTACTATTAAGTGGGAATAGATACATGTGTTGTAAAACAGGGCTGAGTCACAGTACGTAAAACTATAATGATGATAATAACCTTAAAAGATAAAAAATCTTATACGTTTTACAAAACCATCTAAGAATTGTGCATTTTCTGTCAGAAATTGTTATGCACTGGAATGACTGTCTGTCTCTCTCTCTCTCTCTCTCTCTCTCTCTCTCTCTCTCTCTCTCTCTCTCTCTCTCTCTCTCTCTCTCTCTCTCTCTCCCCCCCTCTCTCCCTCTCTCTTATTGATAAGAAGAGTCAAGAGAAGTGATCACATGGCCGGTACAGTGTCAACACATTTCCATGCAGTCCAGGCAGCGTTGCGTCAGCAGTTTG
>NW_027660738.1:12500-75000 GCF_963280865.1 Gymnoscopelus braueri | reverse complement strand
TGCATGTCGGACTTCAGTGATGGATTCTGGAAAAAAAAGAGCACCACACACACCAGAAGAACAACAGCACCAGATTGTCAAATAAAGCTTTACTTAGTACTTCTCAGTGCGAGTACCAGAGTCAGACACAGAATAATAAAACACCTTAGTACACATTTAGTATGCTTTTTACTTTAAGCCACAGATCCAACATGGTCCAATATATTCACAGATCAAAAGAACAATTTATTTTTTTACATTATGAACAATTGCGGTCATCTCCATTCAGAACATCTAAACGCACTCGGTCAGTTGGTAAAGATGATGGTGGTCAACGTTTTTTATCCCATTAAGACCAGGAAAGCATTTGTGTGTCATTTTTAGATTTCTTTGGCTATTCAAAAATAGCAGATATACAAGCTCATAGTGCGGCACCAAGTGCCACGCTACGAGCTTGTAAATCTGCTATTTATTTTTAAAAAAAATGAAAATTTGAGCAAATCTTTGAATACATATACTTTTAAAGCGAACATTCGTAACTCAAATCTTTGCCTCTGGGGGGTCCCTGGAACAACCTATTTTGAGATGGGGGTCCGCGGCCAAATACATATAATTTTGGGTGGTCCTTGACTTGAAAAGTTTGAGAACCACTGATGTAGCAACATAGGTTTTTTTCAAAAAACTGTTGAGATTTAGTAGACATTAGTAGAATCCCCCAGAAGCAAAGATTTGAGTTACATATGTTCGCTTTAAAAATATTACGCATTTTAACGATTTTTCCAAAAAATAGCAGATCTACAAGCTCGTAGTGCGGCACTCGGTGCAGCGCTATGAGCTTGTAGATCTGCAATTTTTGAATAGCCAAAGAAATCTAAAAATGACACACAGATGCGTTCCCGGTCTTAATGGGTTAATGAGCAAAATACAGTATGTACAATTATTCCATGAATGGATCCCATGTGTGAGTGCTTTCAGACAACGGTTCATAATTTGAGATGAGGTATCACTGGTATAATGTATCATATCAACTGTCAGTTCCAGGCAAATTGCCTGCAAACGTGTGATATGGGAGTTACATATTGAATTACGTAATCACTTGTGCTCATGTATTTTATACTTTGTCGTATGACGGCTAAATAGCAGTGGTGGAAAGTAACTAAGTACATTTACTCAAGTACTGTACTTAAGTAACATTTTTGGGGTATTTTATTTTACTTTACTGGAGTATTTCCAGTTTTCCGTACTTTCACTTCTACTCCACTGCACCTCGGAGCCAAATATTGTACTTTTACTCCACTACAATTATTTGAAAACTATAAATTATTACATTATAAAACATGCATTAACCACTTTAGTCCCATTTTATACGTAGGCTATTTGAACAGAGCCGATCTACAAGCTCACAAGCTTGTAGATCTGCTTTTTTCAAACATTTTAGTACTTTTACTTCTGGTACTTTTAAGTACATTTTGATACCAATACTTTTGTGCTTTTACTCAAGTAAATTTTGAATTCCGGACTTTTACTTACTGTATAACAGAGTACTTCTACATTGCAGTATTGATACTTTTACTTAAGTAAAACATTTAAGTACTTTTTTCCACCACTGCGTGGAGTTCTGCTCAAGCAGTGAAACGAGGCACGGTTCAGGTTCATAGTGAAACAAATACATAAACGCAGTCAAGGTAACAAAAAACGGCTCAACGTCAAAACTAGATAGTGGTTCATGTTGGAATGTCATATTGTTACGTCCAATAACCCCATACTGTGTCTTGATGTTTCTCTGTCGTATAATAAATATTTCCACATTTAAAAAAAAAAAATCTGTTGCATCTTAAATCAAAATCAAAAATATAAATATCAGCTTATACTATTAACAAAAAAAGTGGACGTCAAAAGTGTCAGGCAGGTGTAATGTTCCCGCACACACACTTCTTCTCCATGTCGCTTAATTTCCACAGAAGTCTGTGGGTCTCCATCCGTTTGCTATCCGTTTCTTTAATTTATTATTCTCATATATTTTATGTAGAGCCCGACCAATACATACATCGGTTTAGGCCAGGGGTTTCCAACCAGTGGTCCGGGGACCACTTGGGGGGAGTCCCCCGGCGATATTACAGTAGCTAACATAGCGTCACAATCATTTTAACCACTTAGTTTTGGCTATTCAAAAATAGCAGATATACAAGCTCATAGCGCGGCACCGAGTGCCGCGCAATGAGCTTGTAGATCTGCTATTTTTGAAAAAATCATAAAAATGGGTTCCTTGGCATGAAAAAGGTTGAAAACCGCTGGTTTAGGCCATAAGTAGATTTTTTGAACGACATTGTTATTGATTTATAACCTATTTTTGAAGATTTGGTCAAATTGATTAAGTGGCTAAATAAAAGAAGAGCAGTTTACGTCTCACGTAGAAACATTAAATATAAAAATAAAAATAAATAGATGTTTTTCAAATAGAAGATTTTGGATATTTTTTACCCAATATCGTTTAAAAAGTTGTCTGGGACTCTCCAAAATCTGGATCAGCATCGGAGCCAAACATCTGTGCATCGGCCGGGGCTCTATACCTTTATGTACAATAATAAAAAAACAAGACAAACGGTTGGATTTAGCATAATAACCCCATTAAGACCGGGAAAGAATCGGTGTCTTTTTTAGATTTCTTTGGCTATTCAAAAATAGCAGATATACAAGCTCATAGCACGGCACCGAGTGCCGCGCTACGAGCTTGTAGATCTGCTATTTTTTTTAAAATCGTGCACATTTGAGCAAATCTTTAAATATATACATTCTTAAAGCAAAACATTTTAACTCAAATCTTTGCTTCTGGGGGGATTCTACAAATGTCTTCTAAATCCTAGTTTTTGTTGTTGATTTTTTTTTTGCTATAATCAGTGGTTCTCAAAATATTTTGTTCCAGGGACCCCCCCAGAAGTTGTAACAGCGTTAAAAATGTGTGCTGCCGAAAAATGTGGTGCCGCGCTATGAGCTTGTGTAGATCTGCTATTTTTGAATAGCCCAAAGAAATCTTAAAAAATGACACAGATGCGTTCTCGGTCTGAAAGGGTTAAGCGAGTCATGCTCCGGTTCGTAGCGTACATAGCAGTGAGAAGCTGTCAGCCACACTGCCTCACACTGAAGCACGCTTCCCATTGACAGTCAGTCAGTCCTTCCATGCTGTGCCTTCTGTTGATTGAGGCAGAACGTTCCAAACGTTCGGGGGGGGGGGGGGGGGCTCCACTTTGGTGACCCCCCCTCCCCTCCCCTCTCATTCCTTTAGCCCCCCCCCCCCTCCCTGAGTATATAATATATATGTCAGCCCTGCGAATCATTATACCGAGTCTCTCCAGAAACAAGACGTCACTGTCCGGTGGTCCGTGGTCGCTGGAAACCTTGTATGTGTCCAAAGCGGTTACTTTTCAGCAAATGGAGAAAAAAAAAGAGAACCTGTGTTCCAAATGGATCCACTGTAGTTATCATTTAGTCACAACACAAGCTCTTGTTAACACTTTCCATTGGTTCAGTATGTATTTATAAAAATAAATAAAAAACAGAGACACACTTAACCACTTCAACAATTTGTTTTTCTAAAAATCGTCACCTTGCTAAACTAATGGCCTAAGTCGTTTTTTGAGGAAAATTATATTTTATTTAGTCAGCTCCTCATGACACTGGCCACCTCTGGTAAAATGGCCTATCTCCTAATTGAAAATGCTGTTCACTCCCTTTTAGTATAATGGCTTAACTCCCTAGTGTGACTTAGGCCAAAATAGGCAAAATTGCCAAAAAATTGCCTAAATCAGTAAATCATTTGGCCTAAGTCAGATGTAATCCTATTTAAATCTCTTATGTTAAATAACTGACAGACAGTTATTTTTATTTTAATAGTAATCATTTGTTATAAACATTTTGGGTGAAATGATTAAGAAATATATAGTTTTGTTTTGGATCTTTTTTTTTGTTTTTACCTAAAAAAATGACTTAGGCCATTAGTTTAGCAAGGTGACGAAATAGCAAAAAAAAATGCAGATCTACAAGTTTACAACGCGTTGTGAGCTTGTAGATCGGCTATTGTCGCTACTTTTTGCGCGACACTCTTCTACGACGAAGTGCGGCGTTAATTTACTCATGATAAAAAAAAGTTGGACATACAAGGTTTCTGCCCGACAACAACGCGGACGACTCGAGTTATGACAGGAACCCGGCCCCCGTTCCTTTCCTTCCCTTCCCTTCAGTCCCAGCCAAAGTCGTGGCCGCTCATCTGGTAGAAGCGGAGGTTGTGGGGCCGGTAGAAGTCCCTGAGCCTCTGCAGGACCTGGGCGGGGATCCGGGGATGCGGTCGGCCCTTGGACTTGCCCAGGCAGCGGGGCCTGCAGCTGCCCTCCGGCTTCTTCAGGCAGGGGAACCCTTTGGTCTGGTTGAAGTAGAAGTGCTTGTCCGAGACCACCCTCTTCAGGCCCAGGAAGTCCTGCACGCGGCCCATCTCGCCCGCCGGGTCCGACACCAGCCGCTCGCCGCTGACGAACAGGAAGCGCGACGGCGGGAAGTGCCGGAGCCAGTTCTCCAGGTGCTTGGCGTACAGGCCGATGCGCACCGCGCTCCACGCGCTGTCGATCGGGCGTCGGTCGCCGTCGTCGTCCGTCGCCGCGGAGGAGGAGGAGGAGTTTTTCAGAGCCAGGCTCTGGAAGGACGGCAGGCCGGGGTTCTTGGAGAGGGTCTGGGTGTAGTCGGACACGGCCCTCGTCACGGGGTCCCGGACCACCACGATCAGCTTGGTGTGGGGGTTCAGGGCGGACACGCGCTGAGGGGTCTCCTTGGTGACGAAGTAGCTGGGCGTCTTCTCCATGGTGATCTGGCCGTCCAGGGTGCGAGGCATCAGGTTCCTGGCGAGAAGAAGAAGAATGAGTCAGTCATCTTGTGAGAATGACCGGCTTAGCGGTTGGAATTAGTACAGAGGCATTGTATAGAGCTCAACCAGACGGTGTATTTATTCACCAAACCAATACACATAACATTCAATCATTGTCACCACATTGACATGGTGGTGTCCAGCTTTCCACCCCTCTCTCTCCTCTCCCTGAGAACTGGCAGCCTTTTATACCAGCTGCAGCTAATGAGCCTGGACTGCTCCATTCCAAGGGGTGTATTATACATCTAAAACATTATAAATACATGAATACCTGTACAGTTAATCCACATAAAAATCTATCACAAACTCTTAAGAACTACAACAATCATGATTCTTTATCACACTATACTACAACATAAATATCAATAGCAAAAGCACATCACAACCCCCCTCTGACCTCCTGACTATGGTACAGCCCAATCTACTGAAACACACCAGGTACAGTTAAGCATTCAATCAAACACTTTGATAAATTGGGCTTCAAAACAGTTTAATCTCATCACGTGTCTTTGGTCTGAACTATAGGCTTTATTGAATACAGAAACGTAAGAATACTATGGTTGAGACAGTTCCATGGATATCCACCATAAACTGTAAAAAATGTGGATGAAGGGAGCCGTGACGTCGCCCATTGGTCTCGACAAACCCATTTTGAAGCCACTATTTCGGCGCATTCAAATCCACCATCTTGGATTCCCGGTCCCGCTTTTGGAACCGTAAACTAATGCTATTGGGTGGAAGGGGAGCGAGGGCGGGTCTTCACTCAGTAAAACCCAATCACAAGCCCCGAAAACATGCCTTGCTTTATCATCAATTAAAACATCAATTGCATTTGTTTCAATAAATCAGGGCCAATTGAACACCCTTTATGTCTGTGTGTTGGTAAAAAAAAAATTGAACCAATGAAAAGCATTAAAAAGCGCTGACAAAACCAGCTAACTCCATTGGATCCTCAAACTTTCTGCTAAACCAGCTAAGTCCGGTGGAGTTTTGCTGACTCAAGGCTCCACCCCCTTTTGACCTCCAACCTCATTGTGAGTGTTCACTTTTATAGCCAACCTAGTTTTCTGCTTTGTGCAGAGTTAAACAACGGTTACTAAGCCCAAATGAAAGGGTAGAGAGAGAGAGTGAGTCTAAGGCATTACTCAAACCAAATGTCTTTTAAGGTGGTTTATTTTACTAATCACACATACAATACATTTAGGTAAATAGTTAGGTAATAAAACCTGGTAAGAGAAAACAAGCACAGAACATTCACAGTATTAAGATATGACTTCATCCCATTATGAACACATCAAACATACAATCATTTACAATGCTTTACTTACTATTGACTTTCCACTCTCTTCCAGATAATCAATGGGTCACTCAAGAACCCATATTCGAGGGACAACCCATGGCCAGTTACTTATCGAATCTGAAGTTTGTTCCTAGACAGGCTCCTTTATAAACTTCTCACACAGTGCCCTCCTTCAGGGAGGTTCAAGCAACCGGAAGTTCTGTTTACCCACAAAGCCTTGCGATTGCCTGCCGCTTCCTGTCACACTCTCTTCAGAGCTCCCCCGCTCGGAGTTGCTATCTCTTTTGTTTAGAAACCCACCACCTGATAGCGAGACCTGTTCCCTATCTTCCACACAAAGGCCTATTGTCTCTGGTATGCAAGAAGTCTTTGAAGCTCAGGAGCACAGCAGGGAGCCTGCCTCTGCCCACTCTGTACCACTAGGCTCAACTCAAACAGTACATGTTTGCTAACTCCTGCAGGACAATAAAAGCACATTGCTGTTGCACCAATAATAATACACAGTTATCTTTCATAATCATGGATTATTCCACACCTGCCACCTGTGATAACTGAACCCTGTTCAGTTCTCTCACAACCAACCTCTACTACCACCATTCACTGTGAGCTTTTTAGGCTTCTTAAATCATGGCTTAGGTCAGTATTTGGCGAAAGTATGGCGGAAAAGTTCGATTTCATCTCTGTAAACTGCTCTGATCCCACACTCATACAGGTTACATTCTCAACACAATTTTCACTCATTGTCTTTAAGTGGCTTCAATCCCATATTTTGGAATAATTTACAGTTCAACTTAACTTTCTCAATTTGTAATCTTTAAACTTTTTTAGTAATTCAAATTGTTTTGGAAAACTTTTCTTCTCCCACTTTTTTCCCTAGTAAGTCAATGTCCTATTTAGGGCATGTTGCCATGACAATTGACATAGTAACTTGGTTAAAGGGTTTAAAGGATTTTAAAATGGCTGATCTACAATCTTACCTTTGAGGAACTTCACTCTGCATTTAAACTTCTAGCCCACATCCCAAAATGCTTTTTATACAATCAACAAATTAGCAATTCAAAAAGGCCTGATTACTCAGATCATGAGTTAACAACAGTTAAGAATAATTTTGTTGCATGGAAGAACCTTCCAAATTATTGTTGCATTTTGACTTAGTGGCATATTGTCGGCAGTAAATTAATACATTTCATTATGCAAGTTATTTCTTCTGGTAATATCGTAAACACTACAAATGATACATTCATTTACACAATATCTCTCGAAATTCCTAAGTAAACAGTCGCTCAAATAAGACATTTCGATTTTTTAGACACCACGTTGGCATCTTTTTCGCTTATTGTCCGCACCGCGTACCACTGTTCACAGCTACTAACTGGATAGACCTGTTAGTCAAGCCTGTTGCAAAGGCCTAAACCCTTGTCTAGCCAGTCACAGCTGCCATGCCGCTTTCTCATGGACCTTTCCATCTGCACTGCTCCCTTACTCTGAGGGTGGCAGTGCAAATGTCAGTTCGTTCGCCAGCGTCACTTTGCTGGCACCACCAGCCACCAGTGGAACTGCTTTTTTAGCAACATCCAACTGGGGGCTCTTCTCGGCCGCTGCCAAGAAAGAGCGTGGGGCTTTGCTCCACCTGGTGGCCCTCTTCCCCTCCTTCGAGGGTGGAGAAGGGATTGTTAGTGTATCTTTAATCTTCACCTTTTTCCTTCTAGTTATTCCAGCCCCACCAGGACGAAGCATTCTCTTTGCCTGGATCCTGGCGGTAAGAACTGAAATGACCTGACGTAGCACTCCGCCCCTCTCTTTCCGAGCGGGCGCACGGATGCCAGTATTTACCCACTCAGACTTCTTTCTGAGGGGTTCTGGGGGAGCTGGTTTGGCGCCCAGTCCCCGTTTTCGGACAGACCCGACTGGTCTGTCTTCGGCGGCTCCCTTCTTGAACGCCACCGGTCCGCTGGTAGCTGGTCCCCTGCCACCTTTCTTAGACGGGCCCTTGGAGCGAACGCCACCCTTGACAGGCCTGACTGGTCTGCTTTGGGCCATCTGCCTGCCACCTTTCGTAGACGGGCGCTTGGAGCGAACGCCACCCTTGACAGGCCTGACTGGTCTGCTTTGGGCCATCTGCCTGCCACCTTTCGTAGACGGGCGCTTGGAGCGAACGCCACCCTTGCCAGGCGACTCGGATCCCTTCTTCTCCGTGTTGAGTGGGCTGGCGGCGACGTCCGTCGCAGCAGCGGCGTCTACTGACGCCCTCGCCGGCTTCTCTCCTGGTTCAGCGACCTCCAGTGACTGGCTCCCCTCTGCGTCGAGTGGATTGGTGAAGACTTTCACCGCCGTGGCGACGTCCATTGAAGCTGCCTCCCTGGCGGTCTGCTCATCTGCGACGTTGGCTCCCTCTGGTCGATCCCCCTCGGCTTCCTCCGCAGGCGTCTCGTCCCCAGGTCCAGCTCCATCGATCACCAGTGGCACCTTTGCAGCTGCTCTCTCGATCGCAGCGTGGAATGGGGTCTCCCCTGCAGCTTCTCTCGCTTCTCTCGCGATCTCCAGTGGCACCTCCCCCGCCGCCGATGGCTCCTCTCCGCCGGCCGTCACGACCTCCTCGGCGCCTTCCCTGCGCGTCGTGATGAGGAGATATCCCTCCGCCGCGTTGTCCATCGAAGCTGCTCTCTCGATCTCCAGTGACTGGTTCTCCGCAGTTACTTCCTCAGGATTGACCTCCTTCTCCGCGTGGTCCCTCGGAGCAGCGTGGAAAGGGGTCTCTGCCTCCCTCGGAGCGTGGAAAGGGGTCTCTGCCTCCCTCGGAGCGTGGAAAGGGGTCCCTGCCTCCCTCGGAGCAGCGTGGAAAGGGGTCTCTGCGTTGTCCCTTGCAGTAGTGATGCCATCTGGTTTCACTCTGAGGACTGCTGGCCCAGCTGATCCATCTGTAGGTGTGACATTCCTACCCCCCTCTGCAGCGTGGTCTGCTTCCTGCTTTATGACCGAATCTGCTGCCTTATCTGTGGAGATAGTCATTTGCCCTTCCCCCACAGCAGTAGTGATGTCATCTAGGTTGACTCTGAGGTCTGCTGGCCCATCTGATCCATCCGTAGGTGTGACATCCCTGCCCCCCTCTGCAGCGTCCGGCTTATCTGTATCTGTAGGGGTTACAGTCTCACCTCCTCCAGCTGCTGGAGGATTGGTCGCCCCAACCCCCTCTTCAGTTACTACCGGCTCTGCTGCTTTCTCTGTGGGGTCAGACATTAGTTCCTCCCCCACAGCAGGGGGATGTTCACTCACTGGTGGCTGTGTGAAGTGGGACCCTCTCTCATCCTGGAGTGATCTCTCCACCTCAACCCAGACCAGCTTCAATGTCTCGATATACTCTAGGACACAGGCATCCAGTATCCTGCAGATCTCAGATGAATCCTTGCCAACTTCTTCTAGTATGGCGATAGAACTAGTAGCAATCTCAAGGAATCTAGCTAAATCGGCTTTTAGCTCCCTTCCCGCTGCACCTATCTCATTTGTTGATAGATAACTAACAATATAGAGTGTGTACTCTGCTGCCATCTCAAAGTCTGACTGCGCTTCCCACACCCTTTCCACTAAATCAGCTAAATCTGCCATTTTCCCCCTTTTACCTTGCCTTCTTGGCTTATAGGACTTTAGGTATAGGCTTTTTCAGTTAGTCTAAATTCAATAGGCTCTGACAGCAATCGTCAGTTATTTTAGCAAGTAACAGTGTTGTTTCAGCCTTTAGCTATATAACAACAATAATTAATTAACACTGTGTTTAACCTGTAAAATAGCACCCACCCTATCAGCATTCCACGCAAGAAGCCTTTTAATGGTCTACTTACATTAGTTAATTTTGTTAATTAATACTGGATAGGATATATTTTGCTCTACCAAGGTACATTCTAGTATTTAACCCACAATGATTACCATTGATCCATTATTATTGTAAACTAATCATCTAGTTACTCATACTTTTAGATCTATCATAAAGTTTAGTTAAACATTGAATTACACTGGTAGTAACCTCCCCCACCCCTTATCAGTATACAATGGCTTTTTAACTTCCAATGATAAGATAACCTCACATTCACTGTCTGTTAGTCTAATTCTTTAGCTACATTGCAGTGTCTGGTCACTCATAAAGCCTAGTTAAACCATGAATACTCTCTTAATGTTTGTTTAATCAGCTTAAAGCAAGCATCTCATTGCTATGATTAGATTATTAACCAAACCTAACTACTCCTCATCTCAAGGTGTGTTAGTATTGGCTGTTAGCTTAGCACTGTATGCTAGACAATAGAATAGTTAGCTTAGCACTGTAAGCTAGCGGTGGCCGTTACCTGAGCTAACTAGCCTCCTCTGTGCTAATATAACCCCCTTAGTAACCCGCGCTAGCTTTGCTACACTAACGGTATCTCAGACAATAGAATTGTTAGCTTAGCACTGTAAGCTAGTGACGCTAATGGTAGCTCTCAAGTCGGATAGCTTTAGCTTCTAAACCCCCTCTGGTACGCTAATCAAACTTTTAACGGTAGCCTAGCTACATAACCTGTGGTTAGCTTCTAGCCCCTGCCTCCTAGCTCCTTATTCTTAGCTCAGTCAATAGAATTGTTAGCACGCAGCGTTTAACAAGCTACAGTCTCTGTTCTCCACGGTTTTCGCAAACTGTGGGGCTTCGTTCATAGCAACCTGAGTGAGTCTTTTTCCCGGAAGGTTCCTCAGTAGGCCCGTACGGTATTCAATGCCTCGGTCCTCGCGCCATGCTAGGCCGCCGGCTCCGTGTATCCCCTTTCGCCTCCGTGGATTCGACCTTCTGCAGGCTGTGGTTTTTGGAGACCCTTTGTCCCCACACCGACTCCTTCGGCGCTGATTTTCACGCTAGCACTAGTTCATTACGCCAGTGTTAGTGCTGTTAACCTATTTTAACCTGTCCCATAACCAGGTCTAATAGATACTTTATTTCGTTACAACTCACTTCTCATCTTAAAGAGACAGTGCGTCTTCATTCCTATGGCTATAGGAGTTTTTATACTGTTATTTCTTTATATAACACGCATAATTCAATTACTTTTAGTGTGTCATATCTTTACAACCACACAAAAATCACTCAATCATACCATCCGCTTCAAGGGCCTAATACCTATCTAGCTATTACATAGGCTACCACGGGTTATAACTTTAATTACTCTGTCACACTTAAACTCGAAAGATAATCTAGTAGTTGAATTACTTGGTAATTTGACTTCAATTATTATGTTAACCTCTTCTAGGACCACCTAAAACTCATCTAGTTTCACATAGGCTCCCTCGGTTTTATAATTGTTTAATTACCCTGTAACACTTCAACTCGAAAGATAATCTAGTAGTTCAATGACTTGGTAATTTATACTCTGTAATAAGCGGAGTTCAAACACAGTGTCCTTCGCTTATTAACTCTAAGCTGTCCCCCAAGAGGACACCACAGTCTTATTACAGTGTAACAAGCAGAGTTCCAATTACTAAACTCAGATAAGTTTCCTCCGGAGACTATCATTAGTTTATTTACTTGTAATTAATACTTTAAACCTAAAGAAATCCCTTCCAGGGATTACTAGAGTTTAATAACTGTGTTATACCTATGATAACACGGTTAATCAATTTAAACTCCTAGATGTCTCTCTTAAGAGACACTACAGTTTAATTACTGCGTAATTTAACGCTTAAACCCTAAAGAAATCCCCTCCGGGGATTACAGTAGTTTTATTACTGTTCACTTTTATAGCCAACCTAGTTTTCTGCTTTGTGCAGAGTTAAACAACGGTTACTAAGCCCAAATGAAAGGGTAGAGAGAGAGAGTGAGTCTAAGGCATTACTCAAACCAAATGTCTTTTAAGGTGGTTTATTTTACTAATCACACATACAATACATTTAGGTAAATAGTTAGGTAATAAAACCTGGTAAGAGAAAACAAGCACAGAACATTCACAGTATTAAGATATGACTTCATCCCATTATGAACACATCAAACATACAATCATTTACAATGCTTTACTTACTATTGACTTTCCACTCTCTTCCAGATAATCAATGGGTCACTCAAGAACCCATATTCGAGGGACAACCCATGGCCAGTTACTTATCGAATCTGAAGTTTGTTCCTAGACAGGCTCCTTTATAAACTTCTCACACAGTGCCCTCCTTCAGGGAGGTTCAAGCAACCGGAAGTTCTGTTTACCCACAAAGCCTTGCGATTGCCTGCCGCTTCCTGTCACACTCTCTTCAGAGCTCCCCCGCTCGGAGTTGCTATCTCTTTTGTTTAGAAACCCACCACCTGATAGCGAGACCTGTTCCCTATCTTCCACACAAAGGCCTATTGTCTCTGGTATGCAAGAAGTCTTTGAAGCTCAGGAGCACAGCAGGGAGCCTGCCTCTGCCCACTCTGTACCACTAGGCTCAACTCAAACAGTACATGTTTGCTAACTCCTGCAGGACAATAAAAGCACATTGCTGTTGCACCAATAATAATACACAGTTATCTTTCATAATCATGGATTATTCCACAGTGAGCTTGGAGGTCCGTTCAGCTGTTCTTATCAATTATGAACAAAACCTCCTAACTCCACTTTTTTCATTTCCTGATAAATGTACATTTTGGAGTTGGTTTCTGCCGGACAGCAGAGATATCCACCTGGATTTGAACCCGGGTCTCCTGCATAGAAAACCAAACCCCGTACCGCTCCTGCAAAGGGGGAACCCCACATTTGTCCGAGGGAGATATCATCAGGCATCTGGTGTTCAGGCAGAGCTACTCACCAAAGCCACAGACTACACTCAGCATTAGGTTCCAGTGTAAAATCCTAATCACGGCCTTGAGCCCGTTGTTTAAAGTACGTCAGAAGACATAAACATGTCAGAGTGTGTGCAGCGTACGTAGAAAACATCCCACCCCACAACACGTATGATTAAAGCGCCATACAGACCACTTTATGAAGCACGGGCCCCATAAGGCGCGGCCCATCCCAGTGCTGTTGCTATGGCCATCGTTGATGTCGGGTTGGGAAACCTCACATGTTCAAAAATAAATAAATTAATTAAATAAAACTGTTGCTTTTCAGGGTTAGAAACATAAGAGAAAAAAATAGCACATCTACAAGTTCAAAACGTGACGCGAACACGACACGTTTTGAGCTTGTAGATCTGCTACTTTTGGTCCTTTTGTGCAGTGTTGATTTCGTCGACTAAAACTATGACGAAAAATGTTCGTCGACTACCTTTTTTCACTGACGAAAACTAAATAAAAACTAAATAAAAACTAAGCTGTGATGACTAAGACTAAGACTAAATATATTGACAATTTCGTCAACAAATAAAAACTAGACTAAAATGTTAGTGAGGGATCTAGTGGAGAAGAGATCCAGTAGAACTAAAAGACAAGTCATTTTATGTTTGGTTGGGCTCGGGTGTTGCGCTCTGAAAATAACGCTGACAACGCGTCGCAGCGACGCGTTGTCAGCGTTAGTGTAGATCGGCTATTTTCAGCATGCAACCACATGTAAAATCAGCCATTACGACGCCATCAAGGCACCGCCAACCTACATTTTTGTGGACTAAATCAACTGTAGTTTTAGTCGACTATAATCTTATGATATTTAGTCGACTAAAACCTTATGATATTTAGTCGACTAAAACCTTATGATATTTAGTCGACTAAAACTAAACAAAAACTAAAACATTTCAGATGACTAAAATATGACTAAAACTAAATGGAATTTTATTCCAAAGACTATGACTAAAACTGAATACAAATTTGCTGTCAAAATCAACACCGCTTTTGTGTGACACTGTAGTATGACAAAAGTATAGGCCATTAATTTATGGAAGAAAACGTGACATAAAAAGTATAAAAAATGGAGATAAGAGGTTTCTGCCCTAACAGGAACAGCAGCAACTGAATGCCATGCGGAATGGAAGGCCATCTACTCAGAGCGCGGCTGATGAGTCAAAGAACCACAAAGCCACAAGAACCACTTAACAGCAATTTCCTTAAACCTCCCCCCCCCCCCCCCCCCCTCTCTCTCTTCCAGGACTCTTTCCTGAAGGAGTGGTGTGCCGCCCCCCCCCCCCCCAGGGAGGCTCCAAGAAGGACCATACCAGACCAAACCAGACCAGACTAGACCAAGTAAAACCAAAGTCTACATGCTAAACACACCAACACTGCTGAGCTCAGCTGAAACCCATAAACATTATTAGCAAGCAACGGTTGCTACGTATGTATACAGTACAGTAGTAGATACTGCAGCTCTCTACCCTGGAAGTCTGCTGAATCATGTGCAGTTACAATTTAGACAATTTAGCAGTGGTGGGAAAAAGTACTCTGATATTTTACTTAAGTGAAAGTAGCAATACCACAATATAAAGATACTCTGTTACAAGTAAAAGGCCTGAGGTCAAAATGTTACTTGAGTAAAAGTAGAAAAGGATTGGCATCAAAATATACTTAAAGTACCAAAAGTAAAAGTAGTAAAATGTTTGAAAATAGCAGATCTACAAGCTCACAGCGCGTCGCGATGCGACGCGCTGTGAGCTGGTAGATCGGCTATTTTCAAATAGCCTATGTATAAAACAGGCTAAAGTGGTTAATGTGTGTTTTTATAATATAATGATTTATATCTGCAAAGTAACTTAGTGACTAAAGTTTTCAAATAATCGTATTGGAGTAAAAGTACAACATTTGCCTCTGAGATGTAGATGAGAGTAGAAGTAAAAGTACTGAAAACTGGAAATACTCCAGTAAAGTAGAAATACTTAAGAACATGACTTGACTAAATGTACTTAGTTACTTTCAACCACTAGCATTTAGCTGACACTCTTTATCCAGAGCGACTTACAGTACGAAAGGTAAACACATAGAGTACATCAAATGCAGAGAGACAGTGTAGTGCCTCAGTAAACTAGGATCGTAGGTAAACCAAGAACCTATAGAGCGTGCCAAAAATCCTGAAGGGGGTGTCACCAAGTGTCTTTTGGTAGCGGCGGACATCTTTGAGGGGTAAAAAACAGGTTGACCACACGTTGGCACGCTCTATATAGAGCATCGCAGTTCCCGCCCACTTCCTGGTTTTTCCTGGTGCCGGAAGGAAAAACTCAATGCATTTTTCCCATTGACATTTCCAAAAATATTTATATCTATTAATTTTAGCCTCGAATCAAGCCATCATGACATGACATGAATCATGACCATAAAATGATTTTTTCTGTGATTTTTATTTATTTCATATTTAATTATATGATATACTATATTTAATAAATACCCTTTGTTTTGCCGTTTAAAAAAATAAATAATCACAGAATCAAACGTTTTATGGTCATGATTCATGTCATGTCATGATGGCTTGATTCGAGGCTTAAATTAATAGATATAAATATTTTTGGAAATGTCAATGGGAAAAATGCATTGAGTATTTTGCGGTGGAACCCGGAAGGGGGCGGGAACTGCGATGCTCTACAGCATCAGTCGGAAGTTTAGACTGCAAAGCACCTGCTCTCCATATCGTCTTTGAGTAAAAGTCTAGACACGATGGTTCGATTTAACAGCATGGTGTGTGTGTGTGTGTGTGTGTGTGTGTGTGTGTGTGTGTGTGTGTGTGTGTGTGTGTGTGTGTGTGTGTGTGTGTGTCTGTCTGTGTGTGACTATAGTACACAGTGAGGCTGCCGGCTCATTCCACCCCACCACCAGCTGCCAAAGAGGCCAGCTTTGTGGGCATTGAGGGTACAGTGTGTGGTATAGCTGTCCTATCTGGCGCCAGCTCATATGTCTTCTTCTGACATCCCCCCCCCCTCCCCCCCCAACCAAAAAAAAAAAAGGTTTCAGGCTATATTGTGGCCAATATGGATCTGAGGGAACAAATTGTCTGACTTCAAAAAGAGGGATGATGGTGAGTAATGGTCAAAACAGTAAACGACTTTAGAAGAGCACTTTACTGTGGCTTTGCCATAAAACAAACAAGTAATGGAGCCTGAACGCTTTTATTTGTTTCCGATTAAAAAGTCACTGTGACGTCCAAGTCTTACATGGAAATGACAGGAGTCTTCACTAAGCGTCCCTTAAGAACGCCAATCACTGCTACGGTACATTGTCATACATGAGTTGCGCATAATTCAGCGGAGAAAAAAAGAAGAATATGTCCCGGCATGGAGGCAGTTCAAAGACCCCGGGTCCAAAAACAAAACACAGCTTGATCTCGCCAGTTATTCCAGCGGAGTTTCTCTCTCTCTCTGCGGTTTCTCCCTGAATCCACTTTGATGATTGTTTCAAGACGCCTGTTGGATAAAGGAACGGTTCATTAGTTTCCCCTCTTGTTTCCTCGCCAGACTTGACATGGCACCGAAACAACAACGGCAACCCAAAAAAATGCTCGGTTTTAGCCCCCCCCCCAGAAAAAAAAAAACACCCCGACCAATAAGCGACAGGCCATGGAATCGATTTCAAACAAATCAAGTCAATAAAATAACTGCGTCCTGTATGCACTGTCCGTTTAAGAATTGGGTTATGTTTCCCCTCATTGGATCACTCCAATGTGGGTATCACTCCGCGGCGGAGGGATACATTCGAGGTAAGGATTAACTGATTCACTACCGTGCGCACCTGTGCGTGCGTGGGGGTGTGGCCTCCCCTATATAGGCACACCACACCCACGCGCGCCTGCTTTTTCATTTCTCGGCGGAACATTCAGGTTCAAGGTCGGTAAGTGAGCAGAGAAGGTATGTAACCTCTACTATAGCTCAATTATTTCACATCCAAGTGTTCTCAGTGGCTAGGTTTAGCCTGGAGCTGCTAACTTTGTAGCCCTCCTCACGAGAACTCTTAATTATTGTGCCGTGTGTACCATTTATGCTGGTTGCTAAATGTTTGTAGCGCTGTTAGCGCTGGTTAGCAGCCGGCTGCACTAACCAAGCCTCAGCTTGTACTAGCTTTGCTAGCTGTTCTGAGGTCTTTTTGTGCTTTCTTTCCTTGTTTCGCAGGAATCCCAATTAAAGGAAATTCTGCTTTATATTATTATATATATATTATAGTTTGTATTTAAAGAGACAGTCAGTTTTACCATAACCTGGTGCTGACTGTTATTCCCCTTAGCTGACAGGCATCTCCATAACCTGGAAGCCTGGTCAGACTGTTGTGCTTTATATTTCAAATTTTGTGTTTTCAGTCAGTTTTACCATAACCTGGTGCTGACTGTTATTCCCCTTAGCTGACAGGCATCTCCATAACCTGGAAGCCTGGTCAGTCTGTTGTTTGCTGACTACATTTATTACTGTTTAGGGGATAAGTGTAGTGTTTTCAGTTACAGCTGTGACCCAGGTGTAAGACCCTTACGGGGCGGCCATTGTCTTTGGGCCTCTCCCCTGGTAATTCCCTTACCGGGTGCAGTGCGTAGGGAGAGGCGACCCTGCCACGGCGTGCCAGGGGCACGGGGCCACTACAGGATGTCAGCCCTTTGTGTCAAGTGCAGAGAGGACATCCCACCTGGGGATGCGCATGCATCTTGCATGCACTGCCTGGGGCTGGTCCATGCAGAGGAGGCGGTTAGGCGCCCTAATGGCTGCCTGTACTGCTGTGTCTTCTCTGAGCGCCTGAGAGTGGCCCGACTGGGGGCCATGCGGGCCTGGGTGGCTCAGGCCTTGGCTCCAGCTGAGGACCGTAGATCTCTGCCTCCCTCCGGTGTGGTGAGCCGCCATCACAGTAGTCCTGCCCGCAGTGCGGGCGGGCGTGGAGAGCTGACCTGGCATCAGCAGGTGGACGCTGACCAGGGAGACGACATTCTCTCAGTGGAGGCCAGCGAGGGCCTTTGGCTGGGAGATGACGCCGGCACTGTTAACCGCAGGTCCGAGCAGTCAGCGGGGCCCTCTGAGGGGGGCAGTGACCGCCCTGATGTGGCCCCTGCCATGCAGGCAGGGGTCCAGGACCTTGTAGAGAGGATCAGAGTTACCCTGGACATTGCCCAGGAGGGTCCTCCGGGCAGCCCAACAGTGGTGCCCATATCTAGCCTGGGACCAGACGAATCTGCGAGTGCAAAAAAAAATTGCACTCTGGGATTTGGGTCTGGCACCGCTCCATAGAGAATCCATTTCCTGCTCCAGAAGACGTGGGTAACCAATCAGGGCCCAGTATTCGAATATGGGAGACTGTAATTGGTAGTTGGTTTGTAGGTCTAACCAATTGCGTCTAGAGTCATTGTTTTGATCCCGCCCCCTTGGAAAAAACACTTCCTCATAGAAGCACCAGACTCATATCCACGCAGTGATATAGTCTGTCTACGCCAGGCTAGCCCATATCCAGTGCCTTCAAGGAGGCCATGATGGAAGGCTGGGCTGAAAAAAGAGGCCGCTTCCACTTTACCTCTGATTCAGGGCCATGGGCTTTCATGGCAGAGCCTGATTCCCTTGGCCTCCGGGAGTACCCAACCATGGACTCCATGATTGCAGCCATGGTCCTGCCAGATAAGGACATCATTGGCAAAACCCCACGTCTTAAGCCTGGTCCTCCCAGGACGTTTGACGATGACCTCAAGACGGTCTATGGTTCACTGACAGCGGGGGGACGCCTGTCTAATGCAGTGATGCTCCTCCACGCCTACCTGCAGAGCTTGCTGCCCCAGGTCACAGGGGATAGAGGACCTCTCACTCAAGAGGTGAAACTGGTCTCTGACCTGATCGGCCAGATCCAGAGAGACATGGCCCGGGCTAATGGGAAAGCCTTGGGCCAGATCGTGACTGCTAGGCGCCACCTTTGGCTGGCACAGACCAAGCTGCCTTCCTCTATGCAGAGCACGTTTGCTGACCTCCCCCTGACCCCCGGTGTTACCTTTGGGCCCGGGGTCGATGATATCTTGCGGCAGACGGACAGGGTCCGAAAGGATCGGGAGACCCTGAAACATTTCATGCCTCCACCTCGGGTCCGTGCCCCTCCTTTCAGGCCAGGCCGACCAGACCGAGGTGGCCCTCCACCGTCCGGGAGGACGGCAGAGTCCTTGCCTACTCGGCAGCCCCAGGCTGCGTCACCTAACCCGGCTCAGAGGCGAGTCGACAGGCGCAGAGAGGGGGACCGCCGTCGGGGACGCAACGAGACTGGAAGGCCCAGACGCGCCACTCCTAAGGGGGGCGGGCCTCAGCAGTCAACCTGACAGTGTCGCCGGCCTCGGCCGCTTCTCCCAGGCCCAAAGGGCAATCTGGGAGGAGCGGGTGGAGTCCCCATGGGTTCTTTCTACCATGCTCCAAGGGTACAGACTCCAATTCCAAGGCCGGCCGCCTCCATTCACGGGTATCCATCCTACAACAGTGGCCGACCCCCTGAAGAGGGAAGTGCTACGGAAGGAGATATCCGTACTGCTGGACAAGGACGCCATCAGGATACTACGGCCGCTAGAACGGCTAGGTGGGTTCTACTCGACCTATTTTGTCATTCCCAAAAAGGGCGGGGGGCTTCGCCCTATTCTCGATCTGCGAAGGGTGAATCGCTGGCTAAAGCGGTTAAAGTTCCGTATGCTTTCCCCAGCTCGTGTTCTTCAGGCCATGTCGAAGGGCCTATGGTTCACGACGATCGACTTGAAGGATGCGTATTTCCAAATTCCCATGCATCCATCCTGTTGGAAGTACCTCCGGTTCGCCTTCGAAGGGAGGGCTTACGAATTCATGGTCCTTCCCTTCGGGCTTTCGCTGGCGCCACGGACATTTACCAAATGCATGGTGGCAGTCCTCGCGCCCTTGGCAGCCAGAGGTCTGACGATACTAAACTATCTGGACGACTGGCTAATTTGCGCTCACTCCGAGGAGGAAGCGAATTTAGCCACACACAAGGTTGTGCTCCACATACAGCAGTTGGGGTTGGTGTTGAACCACGAGAAGAGTCACTTGACTCCATCCCAGGCTGTGACGTTCATAGGGATGTCTTTGGATGCACAGACAATGAGGGCGTCTCTACCGCGGGTAAGGGTAGAGACGATCCTCTCATTCCTGAGCCGCTTTCAGCGCGGTCAGAAGGTGACAGTGTGGGAGTGCCAGCGTCTGTTGGGCTTGCTAACAGCGGCCTCACTGCTGGTTCCTCTAGGCCTGCTCCATCTCAGGCCTCTACAACTGTGGTTCAACTCCCACAGATTTCACCCGAAACGACACAGACATCGTCGCCTTGTGGTGACAGCACAGTGCCTGAGGGCGCTGTCGAGGTGGCACTCACGCTCCTTTCTATGTCAAGGAGTGGAGCTGCACAGGGTGTGTCGCAGGGAGCTAGTGTGCACGGACGCCTCCCTGGCAGGTTGGGGAGCAGTGCACAATGGCAGGTCAGCGAGTGGCCAGTGGAAGGCCCCGTGGCTGGGCAGACATATCAATGTCTTGGAGCTCAGGGCAGTGCACCTGGCTCTTCAGAGTTTCCTCCCGTCCCTAAGGGACAGACATGTGTTGGTGAGGACAGACAATGCCTCAGTGGTGGCCTACATCAACCACCAGGGGGGGGTGAGATCTCCCCGTCTGCACAGAGTGGCAGAGAGGTTGCTCTTGTGGGCTCATGCGCATCTAGCTTCTCTACATGCAGCGTTCATTCCTGGGGCTCACAACACAGCAGCGGACATGCTCTCGAGGGCAGGGCCGCAAGAGGGGGACTGGCGCCTGCACCCTCAGGTGGTGCAGCAGCTGTGGATGAGGTTTGGCCGGGCCCAAGTGGACCTCTTTGCCGCCTCAGGGAACACTCAGTGCCCCCTCTGGTTCTCAGTGACGGGGCCTCCGGGACCCTTGGGACTGGATGCTCTGGCCCACGACTGGCCAGAGGAACCGCTGTATGCATTTCCTCCAATCCCCTTGATCCCTGCAGTGCTGGACAGGACCAAGCAGGCAGGTCACAGGTTGATACTAATTGCCCCATTTTGGCCGAGGCGCCCATGGTTCAGTCTCCTGTCGTCTCTCCTTGCAGGGACTGCATGGCAGTTGCCCCTGAGGCCCGACCTGCTCTCGCAGGCCGGGGGGACCCTGTGGCACCCCGAACCACGGCGGCTCAATCTGTGGGCCTGGCCCCTGAGCGGCGCCAGTGGTCAGAGCTAGGCCTCCAAGAGGGGGTGATAGCTACTTTGGAGGGAGCCAGGGCTCCTTCTACTAATGCAGCATATCACTTGCGCTGGCGAATCTTTAGTTCTTGGTGTGCAGCGCACAGCCTGGACCCAGAATTCTGCAATGTGCAGGCCATATTGCAGTTCTTGCAATCCTGTCTGGATAAGGGATTGTCTGCCTCCACTGTGAGGGTGTACTTGGCAGCCATCTCTGCTGGTCATGTCCAGCTTCCAGAGGGTTCGGTGGGGAGACACCCCTGGGTCTCTAAGTTCATGAAGGGGGCCAGACGTCTGCGTCCAGCCAGAGCTAAGAAGGCTGTACGCTGGGATCTGGACATTGTTTTGTCAGCCCTTACTAGGCCTCCATTCGAACCCCTCGAGGCTGCTTCGTTGAAGCACCTTTCCTTGAAGGTGGCCTTTCTACTAGCAATCACTTCCACCAAGAGGGTTGGTGAGTTGCATGCTCTTTCAGTAAGCCCTGAGTGCTTCCAGATGGGGCCTGACCGGAGGAGTGTGGTTCTTCGACCAAATCCTTCCTTCTTGCCGAAGGTCCTGTCTGAGGGGTACGTCAACAGTTCCTGGTCTCTATCTGCTTTCTCCCCATCTGCAGACGAGGAGGGGCATGGTTCCGCTCCCAGTGTGCTTTGCCCTGTGAGGGCTCTGCAAGCTTATGTGAGTCGCACGCAGTCGCTGCGCAGGACAGACCAGCTCTTTGTGTGCTATGCAGAGCGGGTCCTGGGGTCAGGTCTGTCTAAGCAGAGGCTGTCCCATTGGATTGTGGACGCAATCCAGTTGGCGTATGGGCTGGCTGGTAGGCCTGGGCCAGTTGGTGTGGTGGCTCATTCCACCAGGGGAATGGCCACATCTAGAGCCCTCCTGCGGGGGGTTCCACTCTCTGAGGTGTGTGCCGCAGCCAGTTGGGCCTCATCTGCCACCTTTGCCAGATTTTATAATATCAACGTGGCGATACCTAATGCAGTGGTGTCGGCAGTTCTGGGCAGCTCCTCCTGACCTCACAGACGAGGCGGCCAGTTCGGGGTAGGTTCTATGCTTTCAGCCTTCTTTGTTGGCCTGACTGTTCCTACCTCAACCACCAGGTGAATCGGGTACTTCTATACCCACATTGGAGTGATCCAATGAGGGGAAACATAACGTAGGTTACGAAGGTAACCACGGTTATGTGACCCTATTGGATCACTCCAATCCTGTCGTGGTGCTTGAGGCGCCTCGAAATGTTCTTCAAGCAGGCGCGCGTGGGTGTGGTGTGCCTATATAGGGGAGGCCACACCCCCACGCACGCACAGGTGCGCACGGTAGTGAATCAGTTAATCCTTACCTCGAATGTATCCCTCCGCCGCGGAGTGATACCCACATTGGAGTGATCCAATAGGGTCACATAACCGTGGTTACCTTCGTAACCTACGTAATGCACACACAGAAGGCTCTTTGAAGGTTCCTAGTGCATTGCTTTGTTCAGTAACAGTGTTAAATAGCTCTACATCCCGATAGTAATCATTGCTACAGAGTGTTTGTTCAGTAACAGTGTTAAATAGCTCAACATCCCGCTAGTAATCATTGCTACAGAGTGTTTGTTCAGTAACAGTGTTAAATAGCTCTACATCCCGATAGTAATCATTGCTACAGAGTGTTTGTTCAGTAACAGTGTTAAATAGCTGTTCATCTTGATAGTAATCATTGCTACAGCGTGTTTGTTCAGTAACAGTGTTAAATAGCTCTACATCCCGATAGTAATCATTGCTACAGAGTGTTTGTTCAGTAACAGTGTTAAATAGCTGTACATCTTGATAGTAATCATTGCTACAGAGTGTTTGTTCAGTAACAGTGTTAAATAGCTCTACATCCCGATAGTAATCATTGCTACAGAGTGTTTGTTCAGTAACAGTGTTAAATAGCTCTACATCCTGATAGTAATCATTGCTACAGCGTGTTTGTTCAGTAACAGTGTTAAATACCTGTTCATCTTGATAGTAATCATTGCTACAGAGTGTTTGTTCAGTAACAGTGTTAAATAGCTCTACATCCCGATAGTAATCATTGCTACAGCGTGTTTGTTCAGTAACAGTGTTAAATACCTGTTCATCTTGATAGTAATCATTGCTACAGAGTGTTTGTTCAGTAACAGTGTTAAATAGCTCTACATCCCGATAGTAATCATTGCTACAGCGTGTTTGCTCAGTAACAGGGGTCTCTCCCCGTCTCTCCAACTCTTTAGTAAACAAACAGGTCAGCGTATCAATTTTATCCAATCAGGAGGGAGAACACTTACAGGTTAAACAAGTCAAATTGGTAAACGGAACACCATCAAAGTTACGCTGATATATAGAGAATATGGAGCTTTACATTTTTAACAAAAACTTCTCCATGTTACAAAAACATAATTACATACACTCCTTTTAAATAACAGAGCTGTAGTTCGATACTTTAATGTAGCAACACTTCCTACACTTAAGCACTTAAACCCTGTATTATATACTTCATAGACCAGGGTCCCCAAGGGCTCTATACTTGGCCCTCTCATTTTTTCCCCCCCTTCTACATCAAATCTCTTTGCCGAAGAATTGCTGATCTACAAGCTCACAACGGGTCAAGTTGCGAGGCGTTGTTAGCTCGTAGATCGGCTATTTTCCCACAAATGTTCACCCCAGTGTAGCAGGGACGCTAGGGTCCATGTGGTTCATTTCGCCCCCAAACACCACAAACACAAACATATTTATGACAGAGTATCTGTTATTGATTCACTAATAGTGAGACAGAATGTGACCGGGGCGGAGGGGGGGGGGGGGGGACGGACGGAGGGGGTACAGACCCCGAGCATTGTGGGTGAAAAGCCACCGCACACACCATCAACTATTCATGAGTCTGGGAAGACGACTTCTGGTCAATTAGTGAAGTGACAAACATCACTTATGGAGGGAAGGAAGGACGACAGACACCTCCAAGACTGCTGCAGTCTCAACACGCTAAACAACACCTCCAGCGTAACATATCTGTTACATCGTACAGACATGCATTCATACATGCACGCACGCACGCACGCACGCACGCACGCACGCACGCACACACACACACACACACACACACACACACACACACACACACACACACACACACACACACACACACACACACACACACACACACACACACACACACACACACACACACACGCTGTAGAGACAGACCTATCGATCATATGGAGGACAGGCAGACAGGGAGGGAGGGAGGAGGCCATTTGTGGTGTAACGATAATCAATTAATGGCCTTTTCTGATGAGGATCAATTCATGCATGGGACGGGGCTTAACTATAATTAAAGGACACTCTCAAAAACTTGAGCAAGAAGCTGAGATCTGAGAAGAATGTTCTCTGCTTTCGAAGAATTCTGTTGAAGAATCAAATTGTGGTTTTTACAATCCATGTGGGCACAAACAGGCATCCATGTTATGTTATTATGTGCACTTCTCTAATTACCAGTGGTGGAAAAAGTACTCAAATGTTTTACTTAAGTAAAAGTATACTGCAATGTAGAAGCTATATGTTACAAGTAAAAGTCCGGAATTCTAAATTCACTTGACTAAAAGTAAGGAAAATACTCAAGTACAAATACCTCAAAATTGTACTTAATAAGTACAGTATTTGAGTACATGTACTTAGTTACTTTCCACCACTGCTAATTACAGGCAGTTGTTTCCCCCGTAGCTAGCTGCATCTCTACAGTAGGATATATACCTCTAATCACTGAAGTTAGAGCACTGCACTTCTTGACTACAGTGTCGGACTGCACTGACTGCATTGACTGCACTGAAGCTCCGCTCTGATCACAGAAGTGCTCTCCCGCTATACTTTGAACTATCGTCAACCAGTGCTTATAGCTTCAGGCTGTTAGAGGGTCAGTTACCACAACACCTTCTTTCTTTGGCCCACACATTAAGGCTCTGCTGAACACGAGGAGCCGCTCTCAGCCCCTTCAGCCTGAATCCAAAGGGGAATAAAGGCAGATGTAAGGGATACGTCATGCAGCAGGACATGGCCTCAAAGCATAAGTAGTTACTTACCTACTACTAGGAACCTTCAGAAAGCCAGAGACAGCAGTGGCTCTCAAACGTTTTCATGTCAAGGACCCCCAAATTGAGACGCTGCGGACCCCCCCCCCATCTCAGAAATAGTTTGTGCCAGGGACTTCCAAAAGCAAAGATTTGAGTTAAAAATGTTTGCTTAAAAATATATATATATTCAAAGATTTGCACAAATGTTCACGATTTTTCGAACATAGCAGATCTACAAGCTCATAGTGTTTTGAATAGCCAGCTAATTAAGCTGGGGACCCCATGGTACCCCCCAACCAGCAGGGGGGGGGGGGTACTTTGAGAACCAAACAATCTGTAGCAATGATTACTATGAGGATGTAGAGCTATTTAACACTGTTACTGAACAAACACGCTGTAGCAATGATTACTATGAGGATGTAGAACTACTTAACACTGTTACTGAACAAACACTCTGTAGCAATGATTACTATGAGGATGTAGAGCTATTCAACACTGTTACTGAACAAACACACTGTAGCAATGATTACAATCGGGATGTAGAGCTATTTAACACTGTTACTGAACAAACACTCTGTAGCAATGATTACTATCAGGATGTAGAGCTATTTAACACTGTTACTGAACAAACACTCTGTAGCAATGCTTACTATGAGGATGTAGAGCTATTTAACACTTATTTTAACAAAAGTAACATTAGCTTCCAGTCTGCAACCTTAACGTATAGGCAAACAAAAGCCAGCCTACTGTATGCTATAGACCTCCTGCTTCTAGAACACATGCAGAGAGAGTAACTGGGGCCACGGAGATGTTTTCTATTTAGCCGTGATGCTTGGAAAGCCTTGCTGACTCGTCACATTATAAAGTCCCAGGTCCCTGCTGTTTAAAAGGAAGTGGCTCTTTTCCTCCCCGATGTGATATGGCGCTGATTATACGACTAATATGCGCTGGGCTGTCTGGATCAGGACATTATAATGGGCTTATTACAAAACAACAAGGATGTGGCCTATAGGTTTCCTGCCCTTAAAGAGCAGAGCTCGCTCTGTCGGAGAACGAGTGCACCTCCATCCCCTGTAGTGCACGACAACAACAAAAAAGTGTTCTAAAGAATATCGTTGCCATCGGTGGCAGAAACCTTGTATCTCCATATTTCAACTTGTTTTTTTTTTGGTTTATGAACCCACTTCATCGTACAGGAGTGTCACACTAAAGTAGTGAAAATAGCAGATCTAAAAGGCTTAGATAAGCTATTTTCACTATTTAAATTTCGTTTTTTGACTAATTATTGGCAAGGTTTGAAACCCAAAATACGTCATTTTTATATTTATTTGGGCTATTCAAAAAGAGCAGATATACAAGCTCATAGCGCGGCACTCTATGAGCTTGTATATCTGCTATTTTTGGAAAATCGTGAAAATTGGTGCAAATCTTTGAGTACATATATTTTTGGAAACAACATTTTGTGTAAGTCTACACCGTGTACTAAATGAATCTACAGGACCGTCTAAACATCAACTTGTTATGGAGGGAAGAGACCTTCATTAATCCCATGAAAGGGGGATTCGTTTTCAGCTTCAGCGAGCTGATGGCTGCTCAGATGGTCATGATCAAAGTGTCTCGCTAAGCTATGGGACACTTAGGACATGGGGGCGGGGCCTGGGACGGGCCGGGGACGTGAACCGGCCGTGACCTTCCGAGTACCAGATGGCCTCTCTCTCTCTCTCTCTCTCTCTCTCTCTCTCTCTCTCTCCCTCTACTATACCCACTAAGCTACGACCTCGACCGCCCCCAGCTGTGGAGCGCTTGTGCCTTGGCGGGCGGTCAACTTGTTTGTTTGGTAACGATTCAATTAAAGAAAGTAAACTGAATATCAGCACTGTAGAAAAAAAGGAGTGAGTATGAGGGAGAGAGAGAGAGAGAGAGAGGGGGGGGGCAAAGAACAAGCTGTTTCAAACACTTCCCAGCAGTGTTGCCATGTCTGCTTATTATAAGCAACTTTGGGCTTGTTTTTCTGTGTAGTCACTTGTAAATATTGGTATTTGCGGGTTGCGTTTTTTGGGGGGGGGGCTTGTTTCCTCATGTTGTTTAAACCAGTGGTTGTGAAACATTGTCATGTCAAGGAACCCCGCCCCCAAATAAATATGCATTTGGAGGGACAGCGAGTGCATTTTCCGGCAGCGGCAGCTTCCGCGGAGCTGCCGCGGAGCTGCCGGCGGCGCCAGCTTTGGGAGTGTGCTGCGTTTGTGTAACGCAGTCCCCACCAATATTATTTACGATTCTGTGCCTATCGGTACATAACTCGCACGGCGCTTAGTCGACTAGCAGACCATCGGCCGGTCGTCGCGGGCACAAGGTCTGCTGAGTCGGCGCACCTCCGTCATGGTCCAAAACTATACTTTATCGGCGGAAAAAAGAAGTTGACTGCCGCTCCTCCACCGGCAGTTCCGCGACTGCCGCTCCTCCACCGGCAGTTCCGCTGCTCCGCCGGTAGCTGCCGCTCCACCGCCGGCAGTCACTGCCGGGAGCTGCCGCTCCTCCACCGGCAGTTCCGCGGCAGTTCCGCGGCTGCTGCCGCTGCCGGAGAATGCACTCGCTCCTTCTGTGCATTTGTCCATGGACCCCCATCTGAAACTAACTTGTGCCAGGGACCCCCCCATATACAATGTTTCAAAAGTATTCCAAATATCTCACATCTTTTTCCAGATCTTTCTTTAAAATAGCATATGAGCTTATAGATCGGCTATAGATCGGCTATTTCAAAATAGCCGATGTGTATAATATATATAGGTTTAAAGGCATAGTTCACCCCCGAAATGACTTTTTTTCCCCTATAGATTAGTCACCCCATGGAGACTTGAATTCATGGATATTTTTTAGTTTTTGTTGCATTCGTAAGTCAATAATTTGTTGACCGGCAGCGGTTTCCGTTTTGTGTCTCCTACCGGAACCGCTGCCTATACCGGTCCGCTGGTCATGAAATTATTGTCTTAGGAATGCGACAACAACAAAAATATATCCATGAATTCATGGGGTGACAAATCGAAATAATACCTTAAAAGTGGTTAAACTGATAGAGTCGCTTGTTTTTTGGGCTTGTTTTCATAGACCCGGTTGCTTGTTTCATTGCTTCCCAGAAGCACACAGAGGGTGTCAGAGTGTTGACTGACTCAGTGTGGGAACTTTGTTTGCTTGGCACCCGTTTCCTTCGCTGTTGTCGGGCAGAAAACTCTTATCTCCATATTGAAAGGTAGGGTAAGTGATATTTTTTGGTAATTTTTGTATTTGTGTTAAAAAGTACTAGGGTACTATATTCTATATTCTGACAGTAATCATTGCTACAGAGCGTTTGTTCGGTCACAGGGGTCTCTCCAGCTCTTTAGTAAACAGAATATAGTACATTGTTTACCTGCAGACACTGGAAAAAACTGGAGAAGTGTGGTGGTGTTTACCTATAGAAACACACTGGAGTAGTGTGGTGGTGTTTACCTATAGAAACACACTGGAGTAGTGTGGTGGTGTTTACCTATAGAAACACACTGGAGTAGTGTGGTGGTGTTTACCTATAGAAACACACTGGAGTAGTGTGGTGGTGTTTACCTGCAGAAGCACACTACAGTAGTGTGGTGGTGTTTACCTATAGAAACACACTGGAGTAGTGTGGTGGTGTTTACCTATAGAAACACACTGGAGTAGTGTGGTGGTGTTTACCTATAGAAACACACTGGAGTAGTGTGGTGGTGTTTACCTATAGAAACACACTGGAGTAGTGTGGTGGTGTTTACCTATAGAAACACACTGGAGTAGTGTGGTGGTGTTTACCTGCAGAAACACATTGGAGTAGTGTGGTGGTGTTTACCTGCAGAAACACACTGGAGTAGTGTGGTGGTGTTTACCTATAGAAACACACTGGAGTAGTGTGGTGGTGTTTACCTGCAGAAACACACTGGAGTAGTGTGTTGGTGTTTACCTGCAGAAACACACTGGAGTAGTGTGTTGGTGTTTACCTATAGAAACACACTGGAGTAGTGTGGTGGTGTTTACCTGCAGAAACACACTGGAGTAGTGTGGTGGTGTTTACCTGTAGAAACACACTGGAGTAGTGTGGTGGTGTTTACCTATAGAAACACATTGGAGTAGTGTGGTGGTGTTTACCTATAGAAACACACTGGAGTAGTGTGGTGGTGTTTACCTATAGAAACACACTGGAGTAGTGTGGTGGTGTTTACCTATAGAAACACATTGGAGTAGTGTGGTGGTGTTTACCTATAGAAACACACTGGAGTAGTGTGGTGGTGTTTACCTATAGAAACACACTACAGTAGTGTGGTGGTGTTTACCTGCAGAAACACACTACAGTAGTGTGGTGGTGTTTACCTATAGAAACACATTGGAGTAGTGTGGTGGTGTTTACCTATAGAAACACACTGGAGTAGTGTGGTGGTGTTTACCTATAGAAACACACTGGAGTAGTGTGGTGGTGTTTACCTATAGAAACACACTGGAGTAGTGTGGTGGTGTTTACCTATAGAAACACACTACAGTAGTGTGGTGGTGTTTACCTGCAGAAACACACTACAGTAGTGTGGTGGTGTTTACCTGCAGAAAGTGATGTTTTCACTGTTTGTTTTGGTTCTCCCGAAAAACATCCCGTCTAACAAAATGTTAACATATTTGGGGTATTCAACAGGGGGACCGGGACCCCTAGGGGGTCCCCCGAGTTACTACAGGGGGGCCGCTAAATCTTTGTGTGATAGAATCGGGGGCGGCAGTGGCTCAGGGGTAGAGTGGCCCGGTCGAGCGGCCGGATGGCAACTGTGAGGTTCCCAGTTCGATCCCGGACTATGGCCATGGTATGGCTGATGTGTTAACAATCTTTTACAGCACAGGCTGATTGACGTTCAGGAAGTCGAGGAAGGCAACGAACACACGTTTAATGAATATGTATGATAGCGCCGTGGATCAAAGCTGTGATTTATGATACAGATCATTAGCGCATTTTCTGTTGGAGGAAAAACTTCAAATTCGCCGCTGCTGTTTGTCAATATTTTGACAGCTTGTCAATGGGCTGACCTAATACCCCCTGACATCCAAGGCCCTGTCCCATTGGATTGCAATTAAAAGAAATCTAGCATAAATCCTTTAAAAGCAAGAAGGGCAAAGGGGGGAATGGGTGGACTATACTTTTCTTTCTCTTTATCAAGGTTATGTCAAAGACTGTTTACTTTCACACAGTGGTGGAAAGCAACTAAGTACATTTACTCAAGTACTGTACTTAAGTACAATTCTGAGGTACTTTTACTTCTACACTACATCTCAGAGGCAAATATTGTACTTTTATTCCACTACAATTATTTGAAAACTTTAGTTACCAGATACTTTGCAGATATAAATTATTAAATTATAAAACATACATTAACCACTACATATAGCCCTGTTTTATACATAGGCTATTTGAAAATAGCAGATCTACAAGCTCACAACGCGTCGCGATGCGACGCGTTGTGAGCTTGTAGATCTGCTATTTTCAAACATTTTAGTACTTTTACTTTTGGTACTTTAAGTATCTGTCGATGCCAATACTTTTGTACTTTTACTCAAGTAACATTTTGAACACAGGCCTTTTACTTGTAACAGAGTGTTTCTACATTGTGGTATTGATACTTTTACTTAAGTGTAATATCTTGAGTACTCCTTCCACCACTGCTTTCACAATAGAATAAGCACGGATTAGTGATTAGCATTTTTAAAACTTAGATTAGTGGCCCAGTCCAATTTAGAAAATGTTTCTCTCTATGCCTTTATAACCAAAGTGTCTGTTGTCCCTTCTGAATCAGAACCAGAATCTACTTTGTCACATAATTGCAGGTGCAAACGAGTGGGCGAAATTCAGTTTTTGTGTGAGCTCACATTTACAGTTACAGAAAGAGTAGAGTAGAGAACATATTACAGTAACTAAGTCATTTAGCAATTAATCCAAATATTCTTATTCTAATTTATTTTCAGTCATATAAATAATAACTGTAAAGGACAATTGATTAGGCATGACAAATGATCCATTCTTCTCCTATCCATCGATTCTAAAACATAGGCTTATTAATTGGATTGTGTGCTTTGGGAAAAGGAAAGTAATCAGTATAATTTAAATGATCCTAAAGGTTATATATATGCTTCCAAGCTGTATTCAGAATCTGTTTCAAATGAAAGAAAATCAGTATGAGCTGAGGGGTATACTTATGTTCGGAATTATTACAGCTAGAACAAAGAGATGTACAGTACATCGGTTATGGTAAGAGAAATATGGAATAGTTGTGATAACGACCTAAAAAAAGTGCAGTTATATCTATAAATTCAAGGAAATGTTTAAAGATAATATAGTAGGTAAATATAAAAAAAATATTATAAACCATAAAATGTTATTTTTTTATAGGTGAAAAGACAAATGTTGTCTTTGTTTTCGTTTTGAGTATTGACTGGTGTTTTGTTATTGTTTGTTTTTTGAATATTATAAGGGTAGGCATTATACGCTACAGCTTCAGCCTACACCTTTTCGGTCCAAGAATAGTTTTTTTTCTTTGGAAATGTCAGCTCAAGTTTTCAAAAGTGAGGGTTAACGTACTTCAGCTCATATAGCGCATAATTCATTGCTCAATATTAGATTATCTCAGAATGTCTGTATTTTAGTTTTTTTATCAGTATACTGCTAGACTGCCCCAACCCTCCTGATTTCGTGTATAGAGGGGCGGGTGTATAGAGCCGGCGAGAGATTGCGCCTGATCCCATTGGTTCACCGATCTGTCCGTCAACCCCCGCCCCGTTAACACAACATTACGAGCGACGCCCACTGCACTCTGGTTGGTTGGGAAATGAAACACTTCCTCATACCGAGTACACCGACCCGCTGGGCCAGGCTTTTATTTTTTAGCAAAACTAAGCAATAAAAGCCTGGAGATCGAGGCTAGTATACTGCTGGTATAGGCACGTTTCACATTCCTGCCATATCACCGACCGTGGATTCTAAACAGCAGAAATGACAAACGTGAGCTGTGACTAGTGTTCCGAGAGAGTACCAGATGGAACCAAATGGACCCTTGACGGGTCCATTTGGTTCCATCTGTACACTCTCAGAGTTAAAGGGATAGTTCACCCCCAAAATGAGTTTTTTTCCCCTCTCGATTACACACCCTATGGAGATGGAGCAGTGGCGTCAGTTCAGCAAAAGCTAAAGTATGGCCAGGTTAGGGTTGCCAACTCCCAGAGATTAAAATAAGGGACACCTATCCAAAAAATTTACAGAAAACTATGCATTATACAATACAAAAACAATGGTCTCCTGGTCTCTATACTGCCTACCCCTGGTCAGCCGGGGCGCCTGATGGAGGGGAAAGGAACTGGTTTGAATAACGTGTTCCTTCCACGCGCTACGTCCTACCGGGGAAACCCCCCCCCCCCCCTGACATGTGATAAGAAGCGGCTTGCTAGCTCTCATACATTGAATGAGGCATGAGCTCAGCTCTAGGTTCTCCCTAGGCTTATAGAGGGAGTGTAGAGCCAGGGACGTGCTGGCCACTGGGAAATTCGGGAAAATTCCAGAACGGCCGCGCCATTTACGGGCCGCCAAAAATGTTTTCTCCCGTTTTAGGATTATTATGGTAATTTCTGGGTCGCTCAGCCCAAATATTAGTTACGTTACTGTTGGGCTGGGACGTTTTTCAGCAGTGACGTAATTTACATAGGGTTGCTGGGTTAAAACGCGCCCGAACACCCCCCCCCCCCCCCCCCCCCCGTTGACAAAACCGACCCCCCCTCCCCCCCGTTGACAAAACGGTGGGCCGGTTCGGAAAAGCCCAGAGCTGAATTTTGGTCCCAGCACGCCCCTGTGTAGAGCCCAGGATTACTTAGACAATTGGCACTGGGTGAAAAAATTGGTTAAACAATTGTGGGATAAAAACAAACAAAAAAACAATGGTCTTCATGATCTTTTTTTTTATATAATTCTTTTTTTTTTCTTTTTTCCATTTATTTTCTGGAGCCAAGGTATGGCACCTGCCATCCCATACCCAATTGATGCCCCTGCCATGGATCTCTTTTGTTTTTGTCGCATTCCTAAGCCAATAGTTTGATGACCGGCAGCGGCTCCGGTAGGAGACACAAAGTGTCAACTTTGATACATTATTATCTTTCCGCCGGTCATCAAATTATGGGCTTAGGAATGCGATAAAAACAAAAAAATGAATTCAAGGCTTCATGGGATGTGTAATTGATAGAAAATTACGTAATACGTTGGGTGAACTATCCCTTTAAATGAACACTGAGGATTTGACAATGCAAGAGGCAGATTTTCCAGAGTGGAAGGTGATTTTCCAACCGCCCGAAAGTCATTATTGATAAGTGCTCGTATAAGAGAGCAAGCAACGTCTGATTGGTCTAACAGACCAGGAAGTGGGTTTCTAATATGGTGTTGACTTGTGCATGTATTATAATGGTGTTGGTCCCGCCGGTGGGTACTTTTAGGCCAGAGTTTTGGGGGTTTCGGGGCGTAGCGGCGTTATTGGTTTTGAAAATGGTCCATTACTCACGCCCCATATGGTGGGAATTATAATGATTTGAGGTGCGTTGTGGTCCGGCGTAGGGAGCCTTGTAAAAGTCTTGGTGTGATTTCAGTCGTGTCGTTTTAGCTCCGTAGTGCCAGCGCTATAGCTATAGCAGGGAGGCAAGAAACCAGTGTTGCCATATGATGTGAGAGAAACAAGCTGTGACAGGTCTATACGAAAACAAGCCCAAAAGAAGTGACTAGGTTGCATGATCATACACACACAGGGGGTCCCCAGCAAAATGAGTTAATTTAGAATAAATCAGTTTAACCACTTTAACCCCTATAGTGGATCTGCTATTTGTTTTTAAATCTTGAAAAAAACCAATATATATATATATATATATATATATATATATATATATATAATATATAATATGAAATATTTGGAATATTTGAAATATTTATGTTTAAATACAGTGTGAATAAATACGTTTGAGAAACACAGATTTAAACAACATAAGGAAGGAAGCCCAAAATATGCAACTATAGGCCTTTAAAAAAAACACAAACCCACAACTAGGCCTACCAATATTTACAAGCAACTTCACAGAAAAATAAACCCAAAGTCGCTTATAATAAGCGGACATGGCAACGCCGGGAAGAACATTTAGTGTGAAGAAGAAAAGAGAGAAAAAATAGAAAAAGACTTTCCTTCATCCAGCCAAAATTAAATGTTTGGGATTCTTGGTAGTCATGCTCGGTTGCGCTGCCATCCCCACAAAGAAAAACGTTAGGTTGGCCAACGCACAGAGAGAAGGGGGGGGGGGGGGGGTTATCTAATGGAAGCACGGGAGGAAATTATGCCCTCGAGGAAATCAAAATGCCAATCGGTTAATCGTAAATAATCATCTATTAAACGTTTTTTAAATAAATTCAAGGTCTATAAATGGAAAACGATGAAGGAATCTTGGGGTTTTTGCTATATACGCTATGGAACTGCAGTGAATGGTTTGGAGGCAGAACACTCTCTGACATAATGTTTTGTTTACCAGAGTTACAGCAACATCAGTGGTACAGTTTATTAGAGCTATACTGCCACACTGACTATGCTTCCATGTGCACGTAGTACCATATGTTCAGCCCACACCAACCGACCCCCGGACCCCCAGTACCCCCTGCAGAGCAGAGCTGCCATCTGATCAGGCATAATTGTCCACTTGAAACACTAGTCACTAAATGAGTCACTGACCAATATATATATACAGGGGGCGTGCCCCAAATCTCCTGATTTGTCACTGTGTAATGTTGTCAGTTCTGCTTTAAACCCTGTACTTAGTTGACCGGTGGGGTCCCCCATGGCTCTGTTCTAGGACCGCTATAGTATCTCCCTGTACACCACATAGCTCCTTGCCGATTCACAAGCTCACAATACGTCTTTTTGTGACACATTGTGAGCTTGTAGATCTGCTATTTTCACTGAATGTTCACCCCAATGTTCAGGTACCGTACGCTAAGGTTCATGTGGTCATGATCGCTATAAAGAGAGCCTCCCACACTTATGGGAATGATTGCATGTACACACATACACACACACACATGCACGCACGCACACATACACGCACACGGCACACACACACACACACACACACACACACACACACACACACACACAATGCAGAGTGTTTTTTACGGGAACTCAGTGCCGCAGCTCAAACCTCCTGCAGAGAAGTGACTGGAGAAGTAAAGTGTGTCATTATTCATAGATATAAAAACTCATCTGGTATGGATGGATTCACACCCGCTGGTGGTGGGAGGTACTGGTGGTCCTTCTGTGTGTGTGTGTGTGTGTGTGTGTGTGTGTGTGTGTGTGTGTGTGTGTGTGTGTGTGTGTGTGTGTGTGTGTGTGTGTGTGTGTGTGTGTGTGTGTGTGTGTGTGCATGCGTATGTGCGTGCGTGCGTGTGGCAAACAGAGAGCAAACCCCATAGAGCACCGAAGTCCTGACGTCACTCGTTCATCCCCAGGTTTGCGGAAGTAATTTCTCTATGGAGAATAACATTGGGTCATCTTAGAATCGTCTCATATAAGAATTGTGGTCCAAAAATAAACACCGCGTGTCGGCGTTATTGTCAGGGAGGAGGTTCTGTATCGTTTATGATAGTCAGTCACTTATATTTGATACAGTCTGTTTCTGGCGAAAATGTAACTAATTCGGCGGAAGTAACATTAGCGTTTTCTCACCGTCAGTTGATGCTTCATATCCATAAGAGTCACCCCGCCGGGGTCATGTGTTTATTTTTGGAACACAGTTCTTATTTGACGCGATATTCAATACGTCTATGGGATTCAGAACGGGGGTGGAAAACTGCAAACCAGGTAGACAAACAAAGGATGTGTAAATGACGTCAGACTTCGGCGGTCTATTGTGGATGAATACACCTGCAGGCTGTTTGCGATATTTGTTTGCGTGCGTGAGTTGCGTGTTCGGAACGTTACTCGGTATCGATAATATACGCAAGTTATGGCTATATCAGAATCGATATCGGGTAAGGATTTTTTTTTTGGGTACATCTCTAGTGTGAACTCACAGTCACACTCGTATCCATCGGTAACGTCATGATGGATTGGTGTACGTCATCCCCAGGCCCTCACTGTCGTCCTATACCAGTTATAGAGAGACAGACACAATGGAGACAGCATGGCCGACATGCAACCTTCCATTGTCCCGGCCGCCGACAATGGAAGGAATGACAAAAACCCTCCACCGTGTGTGTGCATTGATGTGTGTGCATTGATGATTGCCACATTGATTCCAATTAAAAAATAGCCCCAGAAAAAAACAAACAGGATTCCAATTCAAAAGTAGCAAAAATAGCAGATCTACAAGCTCAAAACGCGTCGCACTGCGACGCGGTTTGAGCTTGTAGATCGGCTATTTTTGCTACTTTTGTGTGACACAGAATGGCCCGACAGTGAGTGTGGAAACATAGTGGCCCTCTCCATCATCAAAGTTGCATCACCCCTGTGCTAGTGGTTCCAGCGCTCTCTAAAAAACAGTTGTTCAGATCATCACTACTGTAATACTACTGTAATACTATAAGTAGCGCGACTGTCTGTTACACGGGGGGGGGGGGGGGGACATTCTGTAGCTCGTCTTCGTTGCACGCCATGGTGGTGGTGGTGGTGCGAACGCAGCGGGATGTCGTTACCGCACGAAGTCTGTCCTGTTCTAAGCTGTCTTCTCCCCCCCCCCCCCCCCCCCCCCAAGCTCAGTGATCACAACAACAGTCGTGGGTTAACCCATTAAGACCCCGAGGCCGATTCTACAATAGGTCTTCTAAATCCTAATTTTTTTCTGAAAAACCTCTGAAAATCAGTGGTGCTCATGTAAAATCACATGTTTTTGGCCCGCGGACCCCCACCCACCCCCCATCTCAACATATTTTGTTCCAGGGACCCCCCCCCAGAAGCAAAGATTTGAGTTACAAATGTCCGCTTTAAATACATATATATGTTCAAAGATTTGAGTTACAAATGTCCGCTTTAAATACATATATATGTTCAAAGATTTGCACAAATTTTCACGATAAAAAAACCCCCAAAAACAACCAGATCTCCAGAAGCTCATAGTGCCGCACGAAGTGGCTCGCTTATAGATCTGCTATTTTTGAATAGCCAAAGTATAAAATAATGGTTAAAGTGGTTAAAATAATGGCTAAAATCTACACCGCGGATGCTTTTCCGGGGTTTTAATGGGTTAATTTCATTTCACACACGCGCCCAAGGATTCCATGTTTACAAAGGAAAATGCGTGAATAATGCACACGTTCTCATCAAAGATGTGATTGTTTTATAACACCCCCCCCCTACCCTTTTTTTAAGTCCTGAGAACAACAACATATGTTGGTGACAGTTGGAGAGAGAGGCGTAAATAAGGTGCTTGTCGGGTGGTAACCACGTATGTCCCCAAAACCCTTCCTTTTTTATTATTATTTTAAAAGACCTGAGGCAGATTCTACAAATGTCTTCTAAATTAGTAGTTCTCAGACTTTTCTGTGCCAAAGACCCCCAAATGATAATTATTTGCCGTGGACCCCCCATCTGAAAATGTTTTGTACAAGGGACCCCCAGAAAAGGGGTTAAAACAATTCTAAATATTTTTTTTAAATTCACTTTAAAGATTTTCCAAAAAGTGGTTAGAAAATAGCAGGTGTACAAGCACGCAGCTTGTACATCTGCTATTTTGGAGAACCACTGTTCTTTTTTTTTAGAAGTAGTGTGTGTGTGTGTGTGTGGGGGGGGGGGGGTCATTTATGGGGGAAAAAAAGAGAAAATGTTTTAAAAGTTTAAAAGTAGGGTAAGTGATTTACTTTGGTTAAAATAAGTGTTAAATAGCTTTATATTCTGATAGTACTCATTGCTATCAGTGTTTGTTCAGTAAAAGGAGTCTCCATGTCTCTCCAGCTCTTTATTAAACAGTGCTCTCTCCTGATTGGCTTAAATTTCGTCACCCTACCTGTAAACACCACCACACTACTGCAGTGTGTTTCTGCAGGTAAACACCACCACACTACTCCAGTGTGTTTCTACAGGTAAACACCACACACTACTCCAGTGTGTTTCTGCAGGTAAACACCACCACACTACTCCAGTGTGTTTCTACAGGGTAAACACCACCACACTACTCCAGTGTGTTTCTGCAGGTAAACACCACCACACTACCCCAGTGTGTTTCTACAGGTAAACACCACCACACTACTCCAGCGTGTTTCTACAGGTAAACACCACCACACTACCCCAGTGTGTTTCTACAGGTAAACACCACCACACTACTCCAGCGTGTTTCTGCAGGTAAACACCACCACACTACGCCAGTGTGTTTCTACAGGTAAACACCACCACACTACTCCAGTGTGTTTCTGCAGGTAAACACCACCACACTACTCCACTGTGTTTCTACAGGTAAACACCACCACACTACTCCAGTGTGTTTCTGCAGGTAAACACCACCACACTACTCCAGTGTGTTTCTACAGGTAAACACCACCACACTACGCCAGTGTGTTTCTACAGGTAAACACCACCACACTACTCCAGTGTGTTTCTATAGGTAAACACCACCACACTACTCCAGTGTGTTTCTGCAGGTAAACACCACCACACTACCCCAGTGTGTTTCTACAGGTAAACACCACCACACTACTCCAGCGTGTTTCTGCAGGTAAACACCACCACACTACCCCAGTGTGTTTCTACAGGTAAACACCACCACACTACGCCAGTGTGTTTCTACAGGTAAACACCACCACACTACTCCAGTGTGTTTCTGCAGGTAAACACCACCACACTACTTCAGTGTGTTTCTATAGGTAAACACCACCACACTACTCCAGTGTGTTTCTACAGGTAAACACCACCACACTACTCCAGTGGCTGATGGCTGCCGGTATCGAGGGAAATGATTGGCAATAGAGCACCGAAGTCTGACGTAATGTACGCATCCTACCTGGGTCGCGGTTCCCTCCCCCCATTCTGAATCCCCATAGACGTGTTTAATATCGCGTCAAATAAGAACTGTGTTCCAAAAATAAACAAATGATCCCGGCGGTTTGACTCTTATGGATATGAAGCATCAACTGACGGTGAGAAAACGCCAATGTTATTTCCGCCGAATTAGTACAATTTTCGCCAGAAACAGACTGTATCAAGTGACTGACTATCATAAACGATACAGAGCCTCTCCTCCCTGACAATATCGCCGAGACAGTTTCGTTATTTTTGGACTAATATTCTTATATGAGACGATTCTAAGATGACCTAATGTTATTCTCCATAGAGAAATGACTTTACGACCCAGGGGATGGACGAGTGACGTCAGGACTTCTGTACTCTATGATTGGTATGTATTGTTTTGTTGTGTAAACACTGGGCAAAGTTGCATACAATACCTTTAAATACAGTACTCAAGTAAAAGTACTTGGAGTGTCCACCAACACAGACATCACTGTACGATGACAATGCCTTCCTTTCCGGCACCAGAACCATTGTGCTACAAAACAACAGAAACGAGTATACAGTCATTCTAAGAACTATTGTGTTACAAAACAGCAGTAACAAGCACGGTCATTCTAGCATTACCATCAAGGCCCTGCATTGTACCAAAAAAAAAGCACAACAAACACGGCAGTCATTCCACCAGCCCCGCTGTTTGGTGACAAATTCATGACAATCAGGGACAATCGTGCCATGGAACGTTGAGGTTTGTTCAGCCTTCTGCGGTGGCTCTCAAGTCTCCATATGAAACCCATCACCCCGGAGTTCCCTTAACCCACTAAAACCGGGAACGCATCTGTGTGTGTCATTTTAAGATTTATTCGGGGCATTCAAAAAATAGCAGATCCACAAGCTCATAGCGCGGCACCGAGTGCCGCGCTATGAGCTTGCAGATTTGCCATCTTTGGAGGATTTTTTTTTAAAATGTTTGCAAATCCTTGAATATAATATGTCCTTTTTTTTACTGAAATCTTTGCTTCTAGGGGTCCCGGGAACAAAATATTTTGAGATGGGGGGGGGGGGGGGGACAAATACTAAATAATTCATTTTTGGGGGTCCTTGACATGAAAAAAGTTTGACCATTATAGCATCAGTTATTTTCCAATTTAGAAGACATTTGTAGAATCCTCCCAGAAGCAAAGATTTGAGTTACAAATGTTAAAAAAAACAACATAATATTCAAAGATTTGCACACATTTTCAAGAGTTTTCAAAAAAATTGCAGATCTACGAGCTTGTATATCTGCTATTTTTCGAATAGCCCAAAGAAATCTAAACATGGCACACAGATGCCGTTCCCGGTCTTAATGTGTTAAAGCCATAAAACAACACAGAAAATCATTAAATCTTTCGGGGCTAGCTTGTGAATGCGGCTATTTGCGGCTTTTCCCCCCCCATTCCAATGATGGTCTCGTATGTATATGATGCACATGCAAAACCAGAGAGAGACAGAGAGAGAGAGAGAGAGAGAGAGAGAGAGAGAGATGGAGAGAGACAGAGAGAGACAGAGAGATGGAGAGAGAGAGAGAGAGAGAGAGAGGAGAGAGAGAGAGAGAGAGAGATGGAGAGGGAGCAGATGGGATTGACATGGAAGGGGATGAAAAGAGGCAGAAATGAAAACCGGACCGGTGGCTCTGCCCTCTCTCGGAAAAGACTGGGATGAAAGCGATGGAAAACAGAGATGTGCGTTTTGTTACAGAAGACAATGGATTTACAAGAACAGGCACGGGATGGAGGGAGGGAGGGAGGGAAAGAGGGAGAGAGGGAGTGAGGGAGGGACCGCGCCTGCTTTTCTGAACGCCCTCCAGTGTATAGGGTTGCACGGGCGATGTGGACTAAATCAAATATCACCACATGGATTTAGAAAAACAAAATGAAACATTTTCAAAAGCGCAAACTTTTGATGCGATGCCTTGTGAGCTTGTAGATCTGAGCTTATAGATCTTTTTTTACACATTTTTGAACATTTTAGAAAGTAAAGTATAGTGCTGAACTGATTAAAAAAACCAATTTGGCCGTCATCTCAAAATATGTTGTTCCAGGGACTTTAAATATGGAAATACAAGTTTTCTTCCCCTGACCATGACAGTGTCGATATGTATACGTTTGAACTGTGAGCCCTGAACCGCTATCAGCTCTGAGACCTAAACAACTTCCACCAGGCTAGAACGTCAGACCTTTATAGATCCTGTCACAAATGCAAATGCAAGTGTGTGTGTGTGTGTGTGTGTGTGTGTGTGTGTGTGTGTGTGTGTGTGTGTGTGTGTGTGTGTGTGTGTGTGTGTGTGTGTGTGCGCGCGTGTGTGTGTGTGTGTGTGCATGCATACGTGTGCATCCAGATGTGACAGTGTTGCTGTGAACCCGGGTTGGTAACGGAGCCAGAGGTGCCATACTGCAGGCTCTATTTTTCATGCCCGGCATCACCCCGATCACCCAGGTGAGAAGGATCCACTGGGTTCCGCATGGATGGATTATCTCTCTCTCTCTCTCTCTTCTCTCTCTCTCTCTGACTCTCTCTACTGTCTCTCTCTCTCTCTGTTTTTCCTGTCAAACCCCCCCCGCCCCCCCCCGTCCTCCCCCCGTCCTGCCATCTCCACCCCGCCCGTCCCTCCGCGGGTCACATGCGAACGACTTGATGCAAAACAGATCCTCCTCTCTTCTTGTTGTGATATCGGGTGACAGTGACAGCACGCAGGTGACTTCACCGCTTTGCCAGGGGGGGGAGGGGGGGGGGGGAGGGAGTCGTCTTTCCCTGATCTCAGTGACAGGAGAAGCCCTGAGAAATATCGCGTTGCTCCCCCCCTATTGTTTTCTTAATCCGCCGCCGTCAGCTTCCCGGTACGGTTAGCCTCTCCCCCCCCCCTCCCCAACAACAACACACAGCACAGACCTCCCGTTCTCACACCTCCAGCCTCTTAACAGCATTGACGGCACCGACAGGCGTCTTCTATGTGGAGGAGTTCTTCTTCTCTTTTTGTATAAAAGGTGTCATCTTCCCTTTGGGGTGACATCATGTCTGAGTGGCGCTTCACCGCTCTCACCCAGTGTTGCCAGATCTGCTTATTATAATTTCCCCGCAAGATTTTATTTGAAAATAGCCGATCTGCTATTTTGAAATAGCTGATGTATATGTTAAAGTGCTCATGTGGCCGATAGTCGCTTCTTTTGGGCTGGTTTTCCTAGACCTGGTTGCTTGTTTCTCTCACAGAATCTGGCAACACTGCTCTCATCACTGATAGATGGAATTATCCGCGTGCAGCACCTGGGGGGCCGGTATAGTTGGCTCAAGTGGTAGAGCGGGGGGGGGGGGGGGTTGGATCTAACGGTTCTCTGGTTCGATCCCCCCACCCATTCAAACCTGAGGCCATATTTTAACTTTTTGTGTTTTTCCGTAAATTAACGCCCACTACTTGATCATACTACAGCGTCACACACAAAGCATCAAAAGTAGCAGATCTACAAGCTCAAAAGCAGTGTTGATTTTGACAGCTAATTTTGATTTAGTTTTAGTCATAGTCTTTTGAATCAAATTCCATTTAGTTTTAGTCATATTTCAGTCATCTGAAATGTTTTAGTTTTTGTCTAGTTCTAGTGGACTAAATATCATAAGATTATAGTCGACTAAATCTACAGTTGATTTAGTCGACTAAAATGTATGTTGGCGGTGCCTTGATGGCGTCATAATGGATGATTTTACACTTGGTTGCATGCTGAAAATAGCCGATCTACAAGCTCACAACGTGTTGTGAGCTTGTAGATCTGCTATTTTCAGAGCGCAACACCCGAGCGCCAACGGGTGTCTTTTAGTTCAACTGGATCTCTTCTCCACTAGATCCCTCACTAACGTTTTAGTCTAGTTTTTATTTCCTGACGAAATTGTCAATATATTTAGTCTTAGTTTTAGTCATCATAGCTTAGTTTTTATTTAGTTTTCGTCAGTGAAAAAAGGTAGGCGACCAACATTTTTCGTCATAGTTTTAGTCGACGAAATCAACACTGCTCAAAACGCGGCCCGAATTTGAATCCTGAAAAAGTATCAGTTTTGGACATTCAAATTCCACCCGACGACAGAGACAATATACAGTATACTGTTAGCTCAAATGTAAAATGACACAGATGCAGATGGGTTAATGTCAAAGTGTTCTTGAACAAGACACTGAACACTAACATGTGCCGGTCCGCCGGGCGGACCCTGCTGCTGCGCTACAGCGCTAACGGTGCTAACTAACAACACTAGACTGAGAGGGTGGGGGGGGGGGGCAATTAAAAGAACACATGCAACACACACACACACACACACACACACACACTAGCGCACACACACTGCAGCCTCCTGGAAAACGCAGTGTGTGCCGACGGCGTTTCCACATAAACACTATCCTTCAAACCGCTCTAAAAAACACAGAGGAGGAGGAAGAAGTGTGAGGATATGGAAGGGAGAACGAGAGAGAGACAGAGAGAGAGAGAGAGAGAGAGAGAGAGAGAGAGAGAGAGAGAGAGAGAGAGAGAGTGAGGGAGAGCGTGGTGAGAGAAAGAAGGTGAGAGAACAGAAAGATGTGTGAAGGAAGGAAGGTGGAATAAAGATCAGGCAGAAGGGAGAGGGAGAAGAAGGCCAAGATCAGAGCAGTGTGAAAGAGAGAGAGAGAGAGAGAGAGAGAGAGAGAGAGAGAGAGAGAGAGAGAGAGAGAGCAGACCTAGCAGCATGCTAAAATTATCGGTGGCAAAAGTGTTTCCATGTGTCTCCCAGTTGAAACGTTGCTAAGGGGGGGGGGGGGGGGGTTAAGAAAAAAAAGGGCATTAAAAAGATGAAATTACATTGGAGCGTTTTTCACGCTCTGCTCTGCCTGAACGTTCTCTTCCCTTCTGCTATCATAACCTCTGGTTTTATACATTATGTAAGAAGTAAGAAGTCTACACGTCCTTCAATAATCTCACCGTTTCCCCCGCGGAGGGAGAGCGATGGAAGCCTCGCCGTTTTAACGCGCACGGATCCAAATCGCACGCTACATAGTCTGACAAGTGGAGGACCACTCAGAAGTCTCTCATGCTCAGCTGGGACCTTGTCCAGGAGCCTGCTGGAACATCTGGAGATGATCAGGAGGACCAGCCTGGTCCAGTCCCGTACCCTCTTTAAGGGGGCCTTAAACTGCACCCAAATTACACAGCTCTGCTCTCAGCTACAGGTCACTTCAGATCAACTGCTATCAACATGGCAGCGGCAGTCAGCGGAGCTTTAACGTGCCCTCCTCCATGGGAACTTAAACCACCGTCATTTTGTCAAAGTAATAACGTGTGCCAGTGCTTCTTCTCAAGCGTTTACATGTCAAGGACCCCCAAAATTGATGTGTATGTGGCTGCCCGACCCCCACATGAAACCATTCCGTGGGCCATATAAAGAGAAGATTTGCGTTGTTGAACATTTTTTCAAAACTATTCCATATTGTTCCACACATTTTCAAGATTTTTTTTGTTGAAAAAAGCCTACATAAAAAAAAGGGTTACAATTATTAAACTGTTCCTCGTTTTACTGGGGACCCCCCACTGGAGTGCCATCGAGAAAGACCCCTGTGGGGGGTCCCTGAACCCCACTTTGAGAACCACGAGCCCTATATACGCCAGGCGTCTTCAAACAGGGGGTCCGGGACCCCTAGGGGGTCCTCAGAGTTACTACAGGGCGTCCGCCAAATCTTTGTGTGGTTGGGGACCATTAGCTGAAAATAGCCGATCTACAAGCTCACAACGCCTCGCGCTTGCGAGGCGTTGTGAGCTTGTAGATCTGCTATTTTCTGAGAGTCGGCGTAGAGGGGAAAAGAGCTGACCAAGTACAGTCAAGTTGACTAAATATCGAGGGTTTAAGGTTTAACTATCTTAAAATACACATTAACGTGAATCCAATTATTTATGAAATGCATGAAAAAAGTTAAATCTGCGACATCATTTTATACAATATTTAGTGGGGGGGTCCCCTGCTTCATCTCTCTCTCAGCTAGGGGGTCCTTGGCCTGAAAACGTTCAAGACCCCTGCTCTACGCTATACTGGCCCATTCCCAAAAGCCCATCGCACATTCAAACATACCACAGCAGCACACGATAACAGAAGAACGGGGCCGTATCTCTATGCTCCACACACATCTTGACAGAGCTATGGATTCACCATTGGAATGTTAATGGAGGGTGTCATTCTGAAGTGTATAAATGGTGTTTAAATGAACAAATGCCATGATGACAAACAGCTCCTCCTCCCCGGAGACCTTCAGTCAGAGCTGCTGCATCTACATGAGAGCGTGTATACGTACAAGGAGCCATATTGGCTGTATTGCAGTGGTGGAAAAAGTACTCACTTATTTTTTTTACTTAAAGGTAGGGTAAGTGATATTTTTTGGTTAAAACAAAAAGTATTTTGTTAAAAGGTTAAAATACTATATTCTGATAGTAATCATTGCTATAGAGTGTTTTTTCAGTAACAGATGTCTCCCTGAGTCTCCAGCTCTTTAATAAACAGAAAATACATTTTTCAGTAGGTGTCAAAATCTCAGCCAATCAGGAGAAAGTACCCATTTTTAAGCTTCATTTGTACAGTGTTCCAGTTCAAATTTTGTCTGCTCATTTCTTAGTGTCATCACTTCCAATTTCACTTGTTTAATCTATATCCTGATTGAGTTCTCTATCCTGGTTGGATAAAATTGGAAATGAAACTGAAACTGAAACGAAAATGCATTTTCTGTTTAATAAAGAGCTGGAGAGACAAGGAGACTCCTAATACTGAACAAACACTCTATAGCAATGAGTACTATCAGAATATAGAGCTATTTAACAATTATTTTAACCAACGCAAATCACTTACCCTACCTTTAAGTAGGCTAAAAGTATCAATACTGGAATGTAGAAATACTCTGTTTCAAGTCAAAGTCCGGAATTCAAAATTTACTTGAGTAAAAGTACAAAAGAATTGGTATCAAAATGTACTTAAAGTACCAAAAGTAGAAAGTATACTCATTATGCAGAAAGTTCCATTTCACAAGTTTTCAAATGTATAAAATGTATAAAAGATCTTTCGAAAATAGCTGATCTACAAGCTCACAATTTGCGTCGCATCGCGACACATTGTTAGCTTGTAGATCGGCTATTTTCAAATGGCCGAAATGTATACAGGACTGAAGTGGTTAATATATGTGGTGTAATAACAATACAAATCTACAAAGTAACTAGTTTTGGTTTAACAAGTTTTCAAATAATAGTAGTGGAGTAAAAGTATAATATTTTCCTCTGAGATGTAGTGGAGTAGAAGTAAAAGTACAGAAAATTGGAAACACTCCGGTAAAGTAAAAAAATGCGTCAAAATTGGACTTAAGTACAGTACTTGAGTAAATGTACTTGGTTACTTTACGCCGCCGCTATACTGTGAGTGGTGGAGGACATGTGAATATATTTCAGAGAGTTCAGCCATACATGGAGCGTATTGACAGCAGCCATCAGCAAGGTCTCCACAGGTGAGTGGCTGCATCCAGGGACAATACTGCTGCTGTTCATCTGACCCTGGCCTGCAGCCTGTCTCCATGCATCATCGTCACAATATAGACCCCTTAAAGGAGTAGTTCACCCAAAAAATGACTTATTTTCTATCAATTACACACCCCATGAAGCCTTGATTTCATGGATTTATTTTTGTTTTTGTGGAATTCCTAAGACAATAATTTGATGACCGTGTGTATTTCCGGTAGGAGACACAAATAATCTACTTTGTGTCTCCTACCGGATACATTAGCCGGTAGGAGACGGGCTCAAATTATTAGCTTAGGAATGCGACAAAAACAAAAAAGAATCCATGGATTCAAGGCTTCATAGGGTGTGCAATTGATAGAAAATAAGTAATTTTTTGGGTGAACTCCTCCTTTAACACAGGGGTCTTCAACGTTTTTAGGCCAAGGACCCCCTAGCTGAGAGAGAGATGAAGCAGGGACCCCCTACTCTATATTGTATAAAATTGTGTTTCAGATAAAAGTTTTTTTTTTTACTTAGTCTGCTCTTTTTTCCCTCTACACCTATAGCCTCTTTGCCAAAAATAGCCGATCTACAAGCTCTCAACGCCTCGCAGCGCGAGGCGTTGAGAGCTTGTAGATCGGCTATTTTTGGCTAATGCTCCCCTCAGAAAAGGAATTCTAGGGTTCTAAGTGGTTAATATAAAAAAACTAAATCCTATCACACAAAGATTTGGCGGACCCCCTATAGTAGCTCTGAGGACCCCCTAGGGGTCCCGGACCCCCTGTTGAAGACCCCTGCCTTAACAGACAGCGTCACACTGATAAGAACCAGTATGCGTGCGCAGGCCGGCACCAAATGAACCCCACCGCTCATAAGATGCAACGTTAAAGTGGTCACTAGCACTCACGTGTAAAAATGCATCCCATCAAACTTTCAGATGCTGTTTTTCTCCCAGTAGGCTATGGAGGAAGAATGCTTAGGATTTTTTTAAATACATATTTATTGGTTTCTGTTGTGTGAATCAATCAAAACACGATGCTTTGTGAGCTTGTAGATCAGCTATTTTCAGCAGTGGTTAATCCATCCATCAAATGAATCTCTCTCTCTCTCTCTCTCTCTCTCTCTCTCTCTCTCCAAACACAATGTAACACAACAATGAATACAATAAAGTAAACAACCACATTTCAATAGGCTTGATTAAATATAGTGAAATGGCTTCTGCACCACATTTCTCCTGCAACACATATTGTTTAAGACTTTAAACCTGGGAGTGTTATTATAGGCAAAAAGTGCAGTAGCAGATCTACAAGCTCACAAAATGTTGTAAAGTGAACTAGAGCTGCTACTTATTTACTTAGGGCTAATCGGCTGTTAAACAATGATTATGACAAAGTCCCTGGGGTTTCAGTTTAGGCAACATTATGAAACAGTGGTTCTCAAAGTGAGGTCCAGGGACCCTCAGGGGGTCCCAAATAGGACCCTTACAGGTCTGTAACTCTGAGAGTGTACACATGGAACCCTTATATAGGGTCCATTAAGGTTACCTGTACCACTCCAATCCTTTATATCATAGAAGCTTATTTTAAATACCTGTACCACTCCAATCCTTTATATCAGGGTTCTTCAACAGGGGGTCCGGGACCCCTAGGGGGTCCTCAGAGTTACTACAGGGGGTCCGCCAAATCTTTGTGTGATATCATTATTATTTTTTTACATTAACCACTTGAACCCTAGCATCCCTTTTCTGAGGAGAACTTTAGTCATGGGTGTAGACTAGGCAAAAAAGAGCAGCAAAAGTTGACAATTTTATACAATATAGAGGGGGTCCATGCTTCATCTCTCTCTCAGCTAGGGGGTCCTTGGCCTGAAAACGTTGAAGACCCCTGCTTTATATCATAGAAGCTTTTTTTAAATACCTGTACCAAGCTTTTTACCAGCTTGCAAAGCACGCTGGTCTAAGAAGAGACTGACCACTAGTGTCACGTGTTCGACATATTCTCGACATATTCTCGACATGTTTTCCATCATTGGCTGTCCTTTAAGCCAATGGGGATACTTTCCCATACTCTGAACGGGCGGTCTCGTCCTCCAAGCTATGGGTACTATGGCTACTAGACACGCATCTCGCCTCTATGGCTACTATACACGCCTGCCGTCTGTTCAAATCACTGTGACACAGAGTAATATATAGGAAGTAAAGTACTTGAGTAAATGTACTTAGTTACTTTGCACCTCTGCATACGAGCTGCGTAGCGTCCGTTCTGGCCTAGCAGTGTTGCCAGATTTCTGCGAGAGAAATAAGCAACAGGTCTAAGCCAATGGGGAGCCACTAGCAGTGTTGCCAGATTCTGCGAGACAGATCAGAAACCAGGTCTATATGAAAACAAGCCGCGCATACACGGCACACACACACACACACACACACACACACACACACACACACACACACACACACACACACACACACACACACACACACACACACACACACACACACACACACACACACACACACACACACACACACACACACACACAAAGAAAGCAAGCTGGTATACATGACTGAGTCATGTCTTGTTTAAATACCTGTACCACTCTAATCCTTTATCATAGAAGCTTATGTTTAAATACCTGTACCACTCTAATCCTTTATCATAGAAGCTTATGTTTAAATACCTGTACCACTCCAATCCTTTATCATAGAAGCGGTCGAAGAAGTGCGGCTCTGCGCCCACGGCCCTGACGTCGGGGTGGATCCTCAGGAACTCCAGCAGAGCGCGCGTGCCTCCCTTCTTCACGCCGATGATGATGGCCTGGGGGAACTTCTTGGTCCCGAACGTGTTGGCCACGGGCATGCTGCTGCTGGGGGGTCCCTGACCCTCTGACCCCTGCTGCTGGGGGGTCCCTGACCCCTGCTGCTGGTCCGCCTGATGTCCGGCACCACCACCGGCCACCGCTGCATCCACCTGCGTGCAGTGGTGTGTAAAGTAACTAAGTACATTTACTCAAGTACTGTACTTGAGCTCGTCGCCCCTAGGTGCTCACAGCTTGTTGCTCCAAGTCTGATTGAATCTCTGCCCCCCCCAACAGCCTCCCTCTTATAGGGAGTGGATCCTACTACCTGGCGAGTGCCGCGCTATGAGCTTGTAGATCTGCTATTTTTTGGGGAGAAAATCGTGAAAATATATATATACTTTTTTTAATCGAAAGTTTTTAACTCAAATCTTTGCTTCTGGGGATTTTACAAATGTCTTCTAAATCCTAACAGGTTTTTTTTCCTAAAGTATTTTTTGTATTTATGTTTTCACTTATGTTGCTATATTATCAATGGTTTTCAAACTTTTTTCATGTCAAGGACCCCCAAAATAATATGTATTTGACCACGGACCCCCTCCCATCTAAAAAATATTTTGTTCCAGGGACCCCCCAGAAGCAAAGATTTGAGTTAAAAATGTATATAAAAGATTTGCACAAATGTTCACGATTTTTAAAAAGCTCGTAGATATGAGCTTGTAGATCTGCTATTTGTATAAAGCCAAATAAATCTTAAAATGACAGAGATGCGTTCCCGGTCTTAAAGGGTTAACCCAGCAACACGTTCCCATAGCAGCCTATGACTGGATCTACATTCCAATCGAGGTTGTACAATTCTCACCCGCCATCACTAGATTCAAAAGACCATTCAATTATTGCTCTTGAATACAGACAGACAGACCACCCACCCCTCCTCCTCTACGGTACTTGGAACCCTCTAATCGACTGCCAGAACTGCAGAGGAGAAACAGTTGAGGTGACCACGCCCATGATTAGCACCACTATCAATGATTCAATAAACAGAAACACTTCACACATTAACCCATTAAGACCTGGAAAGCGTCTGTGTTACTTTTTCATTTGAGCAAAAAAAAAGCCTTATTTTACACTTTTACACTATTTTACACTATTTTACACTGGCTATTCAAAAATAGCAGATATACAAGCTCATAGCGCGGCACCGAGTGCCGCGCTACGAGCTTGTAGATCTGCTATTTTTTTTTTATCGTGAAAATGTGTGCAAATCTTTGAATATATATTGTTTAAAGCGAAAAATTTTAACTCTATTCTTTGCTTCTGGGGTGTCCCTGGGACAAAACATTTTGAGATGGGGGGTCGTCGGCCAAATACATATCATTTTTTAGGGACCTTGACATGAAAAAGTTTGAGAACCCACTGATATAGAAACATACGTTTTTTTTAGAAAACTGTTGGGATTTAGAAGATATCGGCCTCAGGTCTTAAATGGGTTCAAATGCACTGAGATGTTTAAGAACACTGTCCATGAACCAACACTTCCACATTGTGATTCATTTCCAAAGCCGTCCGGCAAAGTTAGTCAAATGGAAGCCGTTACTTCACTTGTTCCTTAAGCTTGTAGGTCAGGGCCTTGACAAGGGCTCCTGGAGACTCCTGAGGCCCTGGAGCCTGGGTATGAGGCTCAGACCATGCAAGAACCACTGCAGTAAACACAGAAGAGGGGCCCACACACATTTGATATTTGATGAATCTATAAAGAAAAATGTAGACCTCACGGCACAGTTCCCCGCAAGTGCCCCTGAAAGACAACTGCCCTTTGCTACGCTTTGTACGGTGTAGCAGTGGTCCTCAAAGGGCCCACTTTGAGGGGGAACCCAGCCTGGGGGCCCTTGTCAGAGCCTCAAACCCAGAGAGAACCACTGCTATAAATACAGAGGAGGGGCCCACACATTTCATATTTGATTAACCTATACATTTCATATTAGTAAATTGTCGATAACCGCACAGCCTAGTTCCCCCGAAGGGCCCCTGAGAGCCAAGGGACTCTGGGCCTTGCCCCCGGCGGCCCAATGGCTAATCCAGCCCTGAGTACATGGCACCTTATGTAGGGGGTTCTTCCGGGTTGAATGGGAAACATGGCCACAGGCTGACTTAATAAGCCATTTAAACGTTTTTTTCAACCCTGTTCTAAAAAGTTAGGGTTCCTCAAAGATCTGTAGGTTTAGGGGGACTATACCTTTTTGGGGGGATTTTTGGATACGATGTGGTGAAAAAGGTCATGAGACCTCATCTCGGAGCTGTGCAGCGGAGGGAGGGGTTCTTAATGGGGATAAAGCAGTGGTTCTCAACCAGTGGTCCGGGGACCACCAGTGGTCCTTGTGGGGGGGTACCAGGGGATCCCCCCGCGAAATGAGTTAACATAGCGTCACAATAATTTTGTCCATTTAGCTTTGGCTATTCAAAAATAGCAGATATACAAGCTCATAAACAGCTCTATAAGCGCTTGTAGATCTGCTATTTTTTTCAAATCTTGAAAATGTGTGCATATCTTTGAATATATACATATTTTTTAAAGCGAACATTTTTAACTCAAATCTTTGCTTCTAGGGGTTCCCTGGCAAAAAAAAAAGATTTTTCAGATGGGGGTCCGCGGCCAAATGTATATCAATTTAGCGGTCAATTGGCATGACACAGGTTGAAAACCACTGGGCTAAAGTAACACATGAGAGAGTACTTTTTTCTCCACCACTGACCGCACCTGCGTGTCCGAGGAAGAGGACCGTTTCGTTCCAACGGACGACATAACGCGTGGTTACAATACACTAACCACTTCAGCCTTATAAACTTTGGCTATTTGAAAATAGCAGATCTACAAGCTCACAATGCTTCGCTTAGTTGTAGATCTGCTATTTTCGAAAGCCTTTTACACATTTTAGACGGGACATATTCTGCATACCTACTTTCAACTTTTGGTATACTTTATAGGCTACATTTTGATGCCAATATTGTTGTACTTTTTACTCCAGTACATTTTTAATTCCGGACTTGTAACAGCTAGAGTATAGGCCTATTTCTACATTGCAGTAGGATTGATATTTTTACTTAAGCAAACAATTTGAGTACTTTTTCCACCACTGTCTGCATATGTCATATATTGTACATATTTCTTGTTTTTCATACAGTAACCTGTTTTCTTATATATGTCATCATGACTGTTTTCTTAAATGTCATCATGATTTGAGTGCGTGCGGGATCTCATTTTAAATAAGCCATTATTGTGCTTTTATATGAGCGATCCAGTTTAGAGGACCTTGTATTGTGAATTATAGCACTAGCCTACTTCCATGTACTGTTTCCATGTCTTTTCTAAATAAAGTATTCAATCAATCAATCAATCAATCAATCAAAGACAGACGAGCGTCATGTGAACCCCCCACATCTCAGAGTCAAATATTGTACTTTTACTCCACTACAATTATTGGAAAACTTTAGTTACTAGTTACTTTGCAGATATGAATTATTAGATTATAAAACATATTAACCACTTTAGCTATCTAAAAATAGCCGATCTACAAGCTCACAACGGGATGCATTGCGAGCATGTAGATCTGCTATTTTCAAACATTTCAGTACTTTTACTTTTGGTACTTTAAGTACATTTTGATACCAATACTTTTGTACTTTTACTCAAGAACATTTTTAATTCGGGACTTTTACATGTGACAGAGTAGCCGGCTACTTTTACATTGCAGTATTGATACAGTTTTCTTTTACTTAAGTAAGAAGACATTAAGAGTACTTTTTCCACCACTGATATTATGACATGATGTTGAACGTCATGTGAACCATGGCTATACCTGCGTGTCCGCTGAAGAGGAGAGCGCATCGGCCGCAGCAGCGCTCTGCTGCGTAACGGCGACCGTTTGGTTCCAATAACGGACGTTTTGCCGCGCTGATCGGAGACGCGGGGAAGACGCGCGCGGCAGCAGGCTGTCCAACAACACGCGTCTGTTGTTGTTGTCGATGTTATTCACCACCACGGGGTCACCATCATCAGAGTAGTCTCTGTCTAACGGTTTCGTGTCGCCGCTGCTGTACAGGGTCCTGGGAGCCGAGTCACACAGTCCGGCGAGGCAGTAGAAGAAGTAGGTGCCGATCAGCAGCATGGTGCAGACCAGCGACACCCCCCTGGACTGTTTGAACAGTAATCCACTACATCCCATGAGTGGATCTCCAGGATCTCCTCCTGGTCGGAGTGCAGGGGGGTCAGGAGGATCGACTCCTGCAGGTCGACGGTGACAGCACTGCAGCAGAGGGAGCAGCGATGGTGAAGACAACAGCATGCTGTTCTTCTGTCCTCACGTGAAGATGAAGTCCATGCACACTCACAGTGATGATTGAAGCTGTAATCCTTTAGTTCTTCTTCTGAGAACCTGTTGCGTTTTCTCCTCCTCAAAGTACTAGGAACGTTCCATGTAGACAGACCTGCAGCAGCAGTGATGGAATGGAACGAAGGGTTCATTGGTTCAGTGTGTCAGAACGTCTTCATCGTTGTAGTAATATAGTTTCCCCACAATGTTCGGATGAGAGAGGATGAAACATGATGCAGAATCAATTAGGACAATTAATTCACTATTTTCTCTGCTGAGATATAATGTGGTCATTTAGCCTACAGTTAGACGACGTCAAGGCTATTACACATTCAACACCTCGCTGTCTACTGGGGTGTAATCTCTCATTCAAGAATTCTCTCTCTCTCTCTCTCTCTCTCTCTCTCTCTCTCTCTCTCTCTCTCTCTCTCTCTCTCTCTCTCTCTCTCTCTCTCTCTCTCTCTCTCTCTCTCTCTCTCTCTCTCTCTCTCTCTCTCTCTCTCTCTCTCTCTCTCTCTCTCTCTCTCTCTCTTTCCCTCTATAAGCTAAGCTATAGGGCAAACATACCTCGTGAGAATATAAAACTGGCTGTATGGGAGTATATGTGTATATATATGGTTAAATAATCCATTTCCGTGAGTAAATATAATTCCTATTCATTTATGGCCTGCCCTTTATAGCTTTATACATTATATATCAATGTGTTTTTGTCCCATTATTTGAGTTGAATTTGAGATGAATTCATGCAAATAGGCTATAGCCACACAACTTGTTAGCCTTTGAGAGAGTTAATATTAACAGTTAATTTCTAAATTGCATCATATCATGTATATGTCATTTATATTCAGGAGATGTGTGATTTCTACCACAAAAACAACTCAATTAATATGGAAAATGTTAGAAATGGATGCTTTCTTTTACTTTTGTTTGTTTGATGTAGGATGTATTGATGTATGATTGAATGAATGGTTTTATTTCAGTCCTATAAGCCATTTACAGAGTTAATGTATATGTACATATGGCAAACCATTGTTAGAGACCAAAAAAAATAGCATTTAAGGATACTAAACCTAACAGCTCCAGAGCTCAGTTCCATGGATGCCCTCTGAGTGCAAATGTGTGTGTGTGTGTGTGTGTGTGTGTGTGTGTGTGTGTTGTGTGTGTGTGTGTGTGTGTGTGTGTGTGTGTGTGTGTGTGTGTGTGTGTGTGTGTGTGTGTGTGTGTGTGTGTGTGTGTGTGTGTGTGTGTGTGTGTGTGTGTGTGTGTGTGTGTGTGCGTGTGTGTGTGCGTGCGTGCGTGTGTGTGTGTGACATATAGAAAAATATAATCCATACAACTTACAACCATAACATACTAGACAAGTAAAAATAGCAAAGAACAACATGGCTACAGAATGGAACCGGTGGTTACAACTCAGCTAATTGTTGGTTAGGTCCAGCTGCTATAAAATGCAGTTGCATTATCACTGAAGGATTTTACAACTACTCATGTTTTATTTAAGCAAAAGTATCAATACTGCAACGTAGATATACTCTGTTACAAGTAGAAGTCCCGTATTCAAAATGTAGCCTACTTGAGTAAAAGTACAAAAGTATCAGCATCAGAATATACTTAAAGGGAAATACCACTCATTTTTAAAATTGAACTATGTCTTTAATACACCTTAGAGCTGTTGTGTGGAAATAAGAAAAAAGCCCCCCCCCCCTTCTATGTTGCCTAGAACTGGAGAATTGATTGAGGTCATGTGATCAGTGACATACGCAGGGTGTACTTTTGGCTCCACCCTCTCAGCCAAAAGTACACCGTGCGTATGTCACTGATCACATGACCTCAATCAATCATGACCTCAATCAATTCTCCAGTAAAAGTATACTCATTGTGTAGAATGTCCCATTTAACAAGTTCAAAATTCAAAAAAGTTTTAAATAGCTGATCTACAAGCTCACAATGCGTCACGATCGCATTGTGAGCTTGTAGATCTGCTATTTTCAAATGGCCGAAATAATTTATATATAGGGCTGAAGTGGTTTAATGTATGTTTTGTAATAATAATCAAAATCTACAAAGTAACTAGTAACTAAAGTTTACATATAATTGTAGTGGAGTCAACACACAATATTTTCCTCTGAGATGTAATGGAGCAGAAGTAAAAGTATTGAAAATTGTAAATGCTAGAAAGTAAAAATACCTCAATACTGTCCTTAAGTACAGTATACTTGAGTACATGTACTTGTACTTTACACCAGTGATTCTCAAACTTTTTCATGTCAAGGACCCCCAAAATTATATGTATTTGGCCGCGGACCCCCATCTCAAAATATTTTGTTCCAGGGACCCCCCAGAAGCAAATATTTGAGTTACAAATGTTCGCTTTAAAAAATATATATATTCAAAGGTTTGCACAAAATGTTCACGATTTTTCAAAAATAGCAGATCTACAAGCTCATAGCGCGGCACTCGGTGCCGCGCTATGAGCTTGTAAATCTGCTATTTTTGAATAGCCAAAGTATAAAAGGTTAAAGTGGTTACAATTATTGTGATGCTATATTAACGCATTTTGAGAACCAATGCTTTTACACCACTGAACTTTGTCGCACACAGACGCACAGTCATCGTCATCATCATCCTAACGTTCTCCAAAACGTAAGTCGACCCCCACCGCGGCGGGGCGGCGAACCCTGGCTGGCCCTTTGAACCTTTCCAGTGATAGATGAGTGCTTCAGACCCCCTGAAAGAGACAAGAAGCCCCCAGGATGTCTACTCTATACTCTAAAAACCCTCCTTCTTGTACTCTGCCTGCACCCTGAGACCCAATCCTGTATGTACCAGCGTTGCCATGTCAGTTCATTATAAGCGACTTTGGTGCTTCTTTTTATGAAAAGTTGCTTGTAAATATTGTGGGTTTGCGGGGGGGGGGGGGCTTGTTTATAAAGTGTAGAATTTGGGCTTTTTTAATTATTATTTAAACCAGTGGTTCAATTAATTACATATGGTTCATGTCATGGATCTCCAACTTAATATGTATTTAATTTGTCCCTATGACCCCCTTTCTGAAAATGGAGCCCGCCGTACCATATTTGTGTCGTTAGAAAGTTTTAAAAAATCTTCCAAATATTCCACATTTTATTTCAAGCTTTTTTTAAAAAAATAGTCGATCTCCTACTAGACTGTCACCTGGTTGCTTATTTCTCGCACAAAATCTGGCAACGCTGGTATGTACCGCCCCCCCCATCCCCCCACACACACACACGATGTATGACAGGAGTGACAAGTCTCCTGACACAAGCCTCCAACAATGAGCCTGAAGAGAGAGACGACCCCTCACCCACCCCCCCACCTCACCACCCCCCTCAAAAAAGAGATAAAAATACAGTATGATGTTGTTGTATGTGTCCTTAGGGCCCCCCCTCCCCCTCCCCCTCCTCCCCCCTCACACTTTAAAGCTGTAGAATGTATAGAGTTTCTCTTTGACAGGGAGAAGGGCTTTCACAATAAAATACTGAGCGCCAAAAGTAGCATACCAGCCTTTTTGACATGACGCTCTTACTTTGATAGGATGTAATTCCTCAAAACTGTGTTGTTGTTGTTTTTTTGCCTTTATAGAGATACATCAGCTTTATTCGGGATTGTTATTGAAGTCTGATGCGTGTCTCAAAATATATCTTAATTACCTCAAAATTGCAAAAAAAAAAAATGCTATTCTGATGTACAGATTTGTCCAAACCTCACCGATTTGCGTGAGGTTTGGACAAAATCTGTAGGTGTGATATCCAAAAATGGGTTTTGTACAAATTGGCCTCCTGGTGGCGCTATAGCAGGCCAATCTGAGGCAGAGGTTCGGCTTTGGCATCCAGGGAGTGTGTGCGCACAGTTTCGCAGCGGCCCGGGCTAACGGTGCTGGAGATTAGCTGTTCACAGACAGACACACGGACGGACACGCGGACGGACACGCGGACGGACACGCGGACGGACACACGGACGGACGAACAGGGTAAAAAACATACTCTCGCCATGCCTTTCGGCCTGGCGGAGACAAATATGTTGTTCCAGGGACCTCCCCAGATGCAAAGATTTCAGTTACAAAATGTTTGCTTTAAAAATATATACATTCAAAGATTTTGGACACATTTTGAATAGCCAAAGAAATCTCAAAATGACACACATGCGTTCCCGGTCTTGATGGTTTAAAAGAGGTTTAATATTCGGAACCAAATATTACAAAGACTGAGACTCTTAAATTGCCACCTGCTAGAAATATATAAATGGAACAAGTTGTACAAAATAGTACTCAAATAACAATCTGTGTGGATGGATGGATACACTGGCACGGCCCGGGCAAAATATAGAATAATGATATGTTTTGAAGCAACAAACAGCCATTGTAAATCTATCTAGAGAGAGAGAGACTCGCCCGGCGCTGAGGAATTCAGCGCTCTGGAACGCGGCAAGGTCTGTGTTCAAAATGTTACTTGAGTAAAAGTACAAAACTATTTGTATCAAAATGCACTTCAAGTACCAAAAGTAAAACTACAAAAATATTCGGCTATTCTCAAACAGCCTATGTATAAAATAGGGCTGAAGTAGTTAATGTATGTTTTATAGTAGAATAATTTATATCTGCAAAGTAACTAGTAACTAAAGTTTTCAAATAATTGTAGTGGAGTAAAAGTACAATATTTGACTCTGAGATGTAGTGGAGTAGAAGTAAAAGTACAGACAATTAGAAATACTTCAGTAAAGTAAAAAGAATACAAAAAAATTGTACTTAAGTACAGTACTCAAGTAAATGTACTTAGTTACTTTACACCACTGCAGACGCAGGCAGGCACACAGTAGAGTCAAAGTGAGGTCAGAGAGCCCCAGTCTCGCTTTCATCAGACATTTTATTTGCTTTTCTCTCGTTGCTAATTGCTCTATTTGGACTCATACTGACAGTTCTGGACCCAGACATATAAACGGCCAGTTTAAAGCAACAAACAAACTGAAATAAAAACAAAATGTATGCTGTGAAATATTATGTCTGTATTTAGAATGTATAGGATTGGGTTTTTGAATGGTGTGTGTGTGTGTCTCTGTGTGTCTGTGTCTGTGTCTGTGTCTGTGTCTCTGTGTGTGTGTGTGTGTGTGTGTGTGTGTGTGTGTGTGTGTGTGTGTGTGTGTGTGTGTGTGTGTGTGTGTGTGTGTGTGTGTGTGTGTGTGTGTGTGTGTGTGTGTGCATGTGCATGAGCATGGCATGCGCGTGTGTCTGAGAACATGTTTTGTTTGTCTTTGTGTAGCATCCGTGTGTGTGTATGTGTGTGTGTGTGTGTGTGTGTGTGTGTGTGTGTGTGCACGTGTGTGTGTGTGTGTGTGTGTGTGTGTGTGTGTGTGTGTGTGTGTGTGTGTGTGTGTGTGTGTGTGTGTGTGTGTGTGTGTGTGTGTGGTGTGTGTGTGTGTGTGCATGTGTGTGCGTGTGTGTGTGTGTGCATGAGCATGGCATGCGTGTGTCTGAGTACATGTTTTGTTTGTCTTTGTGTAGCATCCGTGTGTGTGTGTGTGTGTGCGTGTGTGTGCACACACAGGTTGTGTGTGTGCGTGTGCGTGTTTGCGTTGCGTGCGTGCGTGTGAGCGCACGTACGTGTGTGCACCCACATGTGTCTACATCCAAAAATGTTTGAATACTAGTACATGTGCAGGCAGGTATGTACAATCAGTTTGCGTGCGTCATTGTTTAGTAAACTTGTGTGTGCGTGCGTGCAAGCAACGTGCGTGCAACGTGCGTGCTACCATTACATTTCCATAGCTGGAGGCTTGCAGATGGCATGCGTGTCTGTCTGTCTGTCTGTCTGTCTGTCTGTCTGTCTGTGCGCGCGCGCGCGCATATGCGTGTGTGTGTGTGTGTGGGTGCGTGCATGTGCGTGCATGTGCATGCGTGTGTGTGTGCGTCCATGTGTCAGCCATTATGGCAAATTACAAATCCTTCCCACCAAAAGGAAGATTGTTCCACTCGCATTGTGTCATTTCCAGTACAAGGAGAGAAGCTCCCGGCCATATGTAATCGCCGCAAGACACGCAGCGGAATCCTTAGACCTCATTATGACAGATGTAGGAAACCACCGGCACAGAGAGATGTCCGCTTAGCCCGCCCAAACCGGGGAAACATCTGCGTCATTTTTACATCACTTTGCATCACAATCTTTCAACCACTTTTAACATGGTTTTGTTCAAAAATAGCAGATCTACAAGCTCATAGCCGCTTTATGAGCTTGTAGATCTGCTATTTTTGAATAGCCAGAGAACAAAACAATGGTAAAAGTGGTTGTATATCTTGTATATCTGCTATTTAAAAACAAATTGTGTTATATTATTATTTTTTTAATTATTTTTTTAAGTGAAACATTTTCACTCAAATCTATGCGTTTAGGGGTCCCTGGAACAACATATTGAGATGGGGGGTCAGCGGCCAAATACATAATAATTCTGGGTGGTCCTTGACATGAAAAAGTTTCAGAACCACTGATATTATAGCAACATGCGTTTTTCATAAAACTGTTAGGATTTAGAAGACATTTGTAGAACATTTGTGGACCTCAGGCCTTAATGGGTTAACCCCTTAAGACCGGGAACGCATCTGTGTCATTTTAACATGTCTTTGGCTATTCAAAAAATAGCCGATCTACAAGCTGTGCCGCACTCCGAGCTTGTAGATCTGCAATTTATTTTGAAACGTCGTGAAAATTTGTGCAAATCTTTGACTATATATATATTTTTTAAGCGAACATATGTATCTCAAATCTTTGCCTCTGGGGGGATTCTACAAATGTCTTCTACATCCTAGCATTTTTTTCATCTTTTTTTTTTTTTACTTATATTGCTATAATATCAGTGGTTCTCAAACTTATGTGAAGGACCCCCAATCTCGAAATATTTTGTTCCAGGGACGCACGCCCCCAGACGCAAAGATTTGAGTTAAAAATGTATAGATGTATATTCTATAAAGATTTGCACACATTTTCCACGATATAAAAAAAAAAGAGAAAATAGCAGACCTACGAGCTCATAGCGCGGCACTCGGTGCCGCGCTATGAGCTTGTAGATCTGCTATTTTTGAATAGCCCAAAGAAATCTAAAAAATGCGTTCGCGGGTCTTAAAGGGTTAACGGGTCCAAACACCCAGGCCAGAGGAACCTGATGCTTTTATTACATCTTAGAGAACGAATACCAAATGAGATATTCTCCTAATAATGACTTCCAGATCCGCGGATGGATGGATGTACAATCGCGCATATTTTCCTACTGTTCTGGATTCGATCATCTCCTGTTTATGATTATGGGGTTTCATCGAGTTAGCCTTTGATGAAGTGCAAAAAAAAAAGGATATCAAAATAAAATCCATATTTCATTTTGTGTTCTATGGTCGTTATTATGGTTGTTGGACTTAGATGCCCCCCCCCGTCCCCCCCGTCCCCCCCGTCCCCCCCGTCCCCAGTTCACTTTAACTTAACCCATTAAGACCTGGAACGCATCTGTGTCACTTTTTTGATTTGAGCTAAAAAGCATTATTTTACACTTCGGCTATTCAAAAATAGATCTTCAAGATCTACAAGCTCATGGCCCATGTGCTTGTAGATCTGCTATTTTTGAAAAATCGTGAAAATGTGTGCAAATCTTTGAATATATGTTGTTTTAAAGCCAACATTTTTAACTCAAATCTTTGCTTCTGGGGGTCCCTGGAACAACATATTTTTAGATGGGGGTCAGCGGCAAAATACATATAATTTTGGGGGTCCTTGACATGGAAAAGTTCGAGAACCACACGTTTTTTTCAGAAAACGGTTGAGAAGACATTTGTAGAATCGGCTTCAGGTCTTACGCAGTTAAACCCTATATATACTTTGTCGTTCGCCGAATAGTGAAAACAGCTGATATATATGCGATGCGCTGTGAACTTGCAGATCTGCTATTTTCACTACTTTTCTTTTCCGACAAAGAGAGAGAGAGAGAGAGAGAGAGAGAGAGAGAGAGAAGGCGGACAGCACAGGAATGAGCCAAAGCAAACAGTCTGGCCGGCAAGGAGTCGAACCAGGGCGAGCGCGTCTACTGTATGTCACCTCAACCCAACCCAAACCTAACCCTAACCCCTACCTTAACCCTAACTCCTACCTTAACCCTAACCTTATCCTTAAAGCATAAACCCAACCCTAAGCCTAACCCCAACCTTAACCCTAACCCCAGTCCCAATCCTAACCTTAACCTCAAAGCATAAACCCAATCTTAACCGCAACCTTATCCTTAAAGGTTTCATGACATTCAGTTTTACAACACATTAAAAGTCTTGGTCATGGTCCTTCAAACGTGTATAAAAAGTTTAAACTGAAAATTCCACTCCAGTTAGCCATTGCAGGTGTTTTTCTCTCACATTTCTAAAGCCTTTTCAACTGCAATGAAAAAATGGGCGGGGTTAATAGCCT